>NC_136517.1:22688362-22908362 GCF_053919585.1 Euprymna scolopes
AGCCAGTAGAGTTTAGTTTCCTAGAAGTACATCCAATGAAACAACATGTGTCTACCAAAATAGTGCTCAATGAGTGAACAGAGCAGGTATATTAATGCCATTAATGTTTGTTTGTTTGTATATACATATACATATATATATATATATATATATATATATATATATATATATATATATATATATATATATATATAGTGTAGTGATGGCTTCCTTCAGTCTTGACAGACTATGGATACCCACTGTAATTGTGCCTGCGCGTGAAATTTGTGTGGCAAGTGTTGTGTTGTCTCCCACCACGCGTATCAGTAATTATTTTTAATTCCTTATCCAAGTTTTATTTTGGGTTCCCTTTGAATATGATTAGGTCAGTTAAATTAATTTTGACCCTAACACATCGTGCCCTTATCATCTGTTCAAAATCAAAATTGGATGAGGAATTAAAAATAATTGCTGACACCCTCTCCAAAAATGGGTACCCGTTGGATGTGATTAGGTCAGTTATACAGAGGAAAATAGCAGAGTCCTCTGTAACTAAAATTCAAACGGTTAATAAATGCCCAGTATATCTGAATTTACCTTGGCTGGGGGCAGTAAGTGAGAAATTTGCATAGCAATTCAGTTCAACAGTGTAAAATTATTTTGCTTCAAATGTATGTGTTGTGTTCTCTATGAGAACGTTAATGCCATCCTCGCGAAAAGATGTTCAACCCCGCCCCAATCATAATAATAATGCAATTTACAATTTTGAATGTAGTTGCAGTGCCAACTATGTGGGTCAAACAACATTAAGATTGAAATGAAGAGTTTAACAACACGTACCTACCAAAATCAGAAACGGGACATACCAAACAACAGACGTAATTGCCAACACATACGGGTCTTTAATTACTGACCACCTTATAAAAAACACGTCTTGTACAGCGAACTTTAGCACGAATCCTTTTACAATCTGGAGTCGTGCTCACTCATTATTTCAGTTAAAGATCTTGGAGACTGTTTTACGTTCGGTTGAGAAGGCCTTCCCTCTGTAAGCAGAAGGAATGCCTCTTAGGTTTGAATGTGATTAGTCTCCAGGATCTTTAAGTAATAGAACGTTGCTGTACTTCAATCGCTTCCCCCCCCCCTCATTTTTCCCCCATACATAACGTAACGCAACGTGATTTTATTTGTACATACTTTCGATTCCCATTCGTTTCTTTTTTCTCCAAAACAAATCCCTCGTCACAGTTTTGATAAAACGAGGGCGAAACCGGTCAGCTGACTCCCCTATTTTTTTCTTTTCTTCTCTTCACTCTGTTAACTTTATTTTAAACATGAATTTATGTCTTAAATTTTTACCCCTCAAAGAACCATGATACATACACACACACACACATATATATATGGGGGGGGTACATGCATATATATATATATATATATATATATATATATATATATATATATCTGTACAATTACATATTCTATACTAAATTCCCGATTCCAATACAATTACCAATTCCGATTCTTTATACATCTCTAAATATTTAACTATAAAGTTGTTATTTTTTGCGATTACCATAAAAACATGTGTTAAATATTCAGATGTTTTCTCAGATATACTTGTGGGGATGATCTATCAATTTTAGTTTAACTTTTAGTTTAAAATCAATAAATATTGATTATTTTATTATTACTATCAGCAGTGGAAGATTTTGTTTAAATAAAATCAAATAAAATAACAATTAAAAGAATCGTTTTTGGCATCGGAAAATAGGTACAAATTTTTCCAATTCTGATGCCAAGAAGTTCCGATTTTTCTGATTCCAATTAATCATACCAACACCAATCAATAATTTGGGGGGGGGGGGGCTTTGTGTAATGATATTCATATTAAAAACCTTATTTTCTATTTATTTCAAAAGAAAATACAATTTTGTTATACATGGATCGTGGAATTGCATTCACCTGTAAAAGATCAAGCTAATTTGCATATTCTTTTAAACATTCATTTTAATTAATTCCTTATTAGTTTTTCTGGTTTACTTATGGAATGATCATTTTTAATTAACAATAATGTGTAATTTTATAACCCTTCATGTCCTCTGGGCTGCATTTGTCGCTATCCTGGTTCACGAGACCATATTTATGATATACCCCTGGCTGATTTCGTCGATCCTGGCTCATAGGACCATAGATGCAACCCAGTGGGGTTACAGTCTTACCCGTCTAGTGGTGAACACTTCAAGGGTGACCAGACTCTCACTGGTCACTGGAAAATACTGTTCTGAGATTTTTAGCATACAAAACGCGCATGACTCCAAGTCTATGTGGCAACTCTTATCTTCAACTGGCCGTTCGTCATCAGATGACACGGTTGGATTCATCTTTTGTAGCTGCTCTGATGAATGGCTTGTATTCTGCTCTTCTCAGTCGCAATTTGGTGTCGGTGCAAGGCTGTCATAAATCGTGTTTCAAGTCAATAATTCCAAAATAACTCTGAGATCATTTCCTATAAACAAAAATTATTATTTATAAGATCTTCACGGTAAACTTCATACGAGGAAAACTAAGCTCTTTGGGTTCTCGACAGCTTTCTGATGCAGGTTGTACACTTTAAGTTCATTTAGACAATTTCCTAGGAGCAAGAGTCTTTCAACTTAGCTCTTACGGGGGTTTCTGTGAGGAGTGCACATCGCCTTGGGCAGGAGCCCAAGGCGATGTGCACTCCTCGATGCCAGCCAGCAAAATCTCCTATTTCTAAAAGCACAATCGTTTTTATTAAATCGGTTCCTTCCCCTTCTGTTATTTGTAGATTACGCTTTCATTTCTTTATCCCCGTTGTTTTATATTCTTTTTTTCTATCTCTCTTCAATTCTCTCTTTCCTTTTTCTTCTCTCTCCTTGTCTCTCCTTTCCAACCAAATATATGCTTAAGTCAATTATTCATTTATATTATATTTTATTATATCCTATATTTCTTTGTGAAATCAATACCGATTTTTCCCCGATTGAGGTCCATCACTGTCCACAACTGTCTGGGTGGCCAACTGGCCAGACATGCAACAGCTACGAGGCCGAAATCACCCCTCCCTTGATTTTTAGTTTTTTTCTATACGCTTGACGACAAAAGTCTGGTCTTTCTGAATCTAAGTTCTTGAACTTGTCTCCCTCAATTATTTAAAATCCATTTTTACCAAACCCAACTAGAAAAACAATCTCTCTCCCCAGCTCCCTTTCCCCAAAGAATTCCCATTATCAGATTTATATTTTTCTTTCATTGAAACATATTATTTTTCTGATGGACAGAATTTCATGGACATCTGTTTTTCCTCACTAAGTGTCAGCATAACCCCCCTCCCTCCATATCTTAATTAAATCAAAGGAGGATTAATACCACACAAATCACAGTAATCATGAAAATGACTCAAATACTAGGAAAAATCCTGGAGTGCAGAAACCAGCCTACATACCGAGAAACAAGCAAATCTGATCCTATCTTTTCTAAGCCCAACAGTAGAGGCTTTCCATACTCTACACATAGTCCTGGTATGTCCCGTTCGTGAGTATAGCATCCAAGCAACAAAATTGATTTGGGAATCTTAAGTAGGATTACCTCTGGAGTGAATGTGGTATTATGGTGTTTGAAGATTCTAGCTAAGAAAATCATATATATATACAAGGTACAGTGACAAGGATTACCATAGACTCCCCTTCCCCCCAACACTTTGAATGGTCTAGTGCCTAATTTATTTTTCAGAAATAAATAAAATTTTTCAGAGTGTAGTATCTGTTCTAACCAAGTTGTGATAAACAGAGAAGCATTCATGTGGTAACGTGTTCAACAGGTGGGAAGCCCCAGCAAAGAAGCTTTATCTGTGAAAATTCTGTCTGACACCAAGCACATGGAAGAAGAAAGCAAAGTATTTCTCTATTCTGTTAGAAAGACAGGTTCTTACAAGGAGGAGCCAAAGACTGGAGCTCAGTCGAGCACCCTCTATAAAAATGAGGATGGGCTAGAGCTCACACAGTTATAAAACATGAACATGCCAAATATTGCAAATAGCAGAAACAATTAATACTTATAAGCGAGTTTATCTTTGCTTTATCGTTATTTTCATGGCAAGTGGTCGCCTGAGCTCCAATCTATGGTCCCCCCCCTTGCCAAACTTTCACAAGAAACACTCGTCTAGCTGAAAACACTATCAATAATCCCCCCACTCGTTATCTGTGCCTAAACCTAAACGTAGATTCTATGAGCAAAACTTCTTTCTTAGAACTGCACGCCTGTGGAATTGTCTTCCGTTTTCCTGCTTTCCAGCTGACTACAATATGGTTGTCTTCAAGTCCAACGTAAACAAGTTCTTGATGAGCCATTCCACTTAAATTAATAAATTTACCGAATTTCCATTACTAACGATTACTATATTGTCCAATTGACTACTGTATACTCTTTAACCTTTACCCTCGAGTGGCCGCTGGGCCTTGATAAGTGGTGACGCCTATGTAAAAAAAAATAAATAAGTAAATAAATAAATAAATAAATAAGCTCCCAAATTACTGATTACACCAAATTTGGCATAAAGAACTATTTGGATGTCAGATCAGAATTATACTACTACTACGACGACGACGACGACGACGATGCGTGTGTGTTTGTACGACTAGACATTAACTTTAACACGAGTCCTAATAGAGAAGACTTAATACGTGTGATGTATGTACCGAAACTTTCTAAAAGAATGGAACGAAATGTGAGTTTGTCTTTTTTAAAAACAAAAACAAAAAAGTTAATCATTACTTCGAATTTATTTCAGGAAGCAGTCTCTATTGCAATATAAATGTATAATTCTGTCTGTCCATTTAAATTTCACTAATCCAAATCCTCTAACATGAGTGCGAAAAGTGGCGAGGCGGGCGACTGACTTACTTAGCTGAATGTTGCTCCGAACTTGTAACCGGAAACAGTCCTTTTTGCGATACCAACATGGAAATTGCCCCGACTTAGAACGAGGGAATTAAATACTACCACAGCATCAGGGGAAATTGCCTTCCTCGTCTGCTTCCCATCCAACATTTCTAGCGACTAACCAGTATGGTGTAAGGTAGACCTATCATCAAACGCCTTCTTTCAGAGCATTACTACCGACTTTTACTAAGTAGAATACTTAGTTAAAATTTTTATTTAGTTTTTTATATATATACATTTTTTTTTATTTAATAATAATAAAAAAAAATTAATTTTTATTTTTCTTTATTTTTATTTCCTTATTTTATTTTTTATTTATTTGTTTTGTTTGTTTTTTTTTTCTTTTATGTTTATGCCTTGTATGTATGTGTGACCGTGTACGATATCTCCTGTATACATGGGATCCAAACACTATACCTGCGTCAGAACCACAGGTAAAACAATTCTGGGCTCGGTGTTGCCACAAACACCAAAATATGAAAAATGTCAAGTACAAATAATTCAAACCATGGGACCCAGAAGAAAGATCTGGGTGTCATGATCGGCAGGTGCTCCTTCGGTAGCCAGCATGGGGGACCCAGTTGTCATCCTGTGAATGTTGGCCAACTTCTTAATTTCAGAAACTCAAATAACATGGACGCTGAACAGGTAAGTATAACCTCTAATTTCAGGGAACAAAATGATACCGAACAAACACAGAACAGCCGTGATAATCATCATAATGGAAAAACCCGAAGAAAGAAATGGACAACAAAAGAGAATAGACTCGTAATGGAATGCTATTAGAAGTCATCCTGAATATCGATATGGAGGTTATCGGAAATGACGGAAAGAACTATGGGCCCTCTCCAGTGACCACCAAGCGACAGAACAAAGAATTGCAGACTAAGCAAGACTGCTACTCAAGAAAGGTTTGCTCTCTAAACTAGAACTAGCAGAAATTCAGCGAAAAATAAATAATGAAACTGAACAAGAAGCATCCTCCCCAACAGAACTGCCCATAGAAAACCCCCACAAGTTGAAGCTTCACAAGTAAAAACACAAAAGGCTCAGGACCTACGAAGACTAAAGTCTACAAACGTTGAAACCAAGAACAATGAAACAGAACTAACAGAGAATGAAGCAAATGAAATAAATAAAATAACACAGTTTATGAACGAGGAAAAAACAAAGCTCCCATCGTTAAAGAACCAAGAGCAGAAGAAATTAAAAACAGAAACAGAGAAGGTTAACAAGCACCTTCCACACATCCCAACAAATACAATCACAGACTTAAACAACCTCATTTACGCACACGCCAAAATGGTAAGTATGAATCTCAAATCAGAAAAACAACCGGGGACAAGCGGATCGACAAAACCTGGATGGGAAATAAGACTAGAAACCCAAATACACAAACATAAAAAAGAAACCAAAATGATCAACAGGAAGAAAGCAATGTGGAGAAAACAGAATAATAGAAATGTAACTGACAGGGAGAGGCTAAACAAGAAACATGAAGAACTGGACCAAAAAATAAAAGCAAAAGAAGCGAGATTGAGACGATATAGATATAAATCTGAACAATGCAAGCAAAACAGAACATTTGAAACTAATGAATGCCAATTCTACCAAAATGTGAATGAAGGAAAAATAAAAACAGAACAACCAAATCCGACAGAAACAAAATTCTACTGCAGTAACATATGGGAAGAGCGACAAGATCACAATAGAAATGCCGAATGGCTGAAAGACATGAAAGAAGAGTTACAACAAATTGAAGTAGGAAGAGTGAATGAAATCAGCAAGGAAACCCTAAAGAAAACCATAGGAAAAATGGCAAACTGGATAGCACCAGGGCACGACGGGATACATGCATATTGGTTCAAAAAATTTACAACCTTACACGAAAGGCTAGCCCAAAACCTGAGAAGTTGTATACAGGGAGCAAACGTGCTAGACTGGATGACAAAAGGTAGAACTACACTGCTACAGAAAGACACGGAGAAAGGAACCGTCCCCACCAATTATAGGCCAATCATGTGCCTACCCACCATGTGGAAGATACTGACAGCACAACTGAGGGAACAAATCTACCATTCACTGAATAACCGTGGACTCATCCCCGAGGAACAGAAAGGATGCCAAAAAGGGAAAAGAGGAACACATGATCTGCTATATGTTGATCAAAAGATTCTAAAGGAGGTAAAAAGGAAGAGGAAAAATTTAGCCATGGCATGGATCGACTACAAAAAAGTGTATGACAGGATCCCCCAAGCATGGATAACAGAATGCCTAAAAATGTATAAAATACCAAGCAGGATCACCAACGTAATAGAAAATGCAATGAAAACATGGAGACTGGAACTGACAGCAGATGGACAACACATAACAGAAATTAACATTCAAAAAGGAATCTTCCAAGAAGACTCACTATCACCACTACTGTTCATCATAGCCATGATGCCCTTGAATAGTATTCTGAGAAAGTGCCAAACCGGATACAAGTTCCCCAATACAGAGGAAAAAAAATGAACCACCTTATATACATGGACGATCTGAAACTTTTTGCAAGGACCGAAAAGGAGCTAGAGACACTAATTAACACTACCAGGATCTTCAGCCAAGATATCCAAATGGAATGTGGAATGGAAAAGTGCGCACTACTAGTTATAAAAAAAAGAAAACTGGAAACGACAGAAGGCATGGAACTATCCAACCAAACAGAAATGAGGGCACTAGGGGAACAAAACAACTATAAATACTTGGGAATTCTGGAAGCGGACACCATCAGAGCAACAGAAATGAAAGAGAAAATTGGAAAGGAATACCTCAGGAGAACAAGAAAGCTCCTGGAAACTAAATTATATAACAGAAACCTAATAAAAGGTATAAATACATGTGCAGTGTCACTAGTGAAATACTCTGGATCGTTTATAGGATGGACAAAAGAAGAACTGAGACAGCTCGACCAGAAAACCAGGAAACTCATGATCAGGCACTACACCCAAAGGACGATATTGACAGACTCTACATGAAAAGGAAAGACGGCGGGAGAGGACTAATCTGTATAGAAGACTGTGTGAAGGACACGAAAAAAGAACTAGAAAAATACATAATGCAAAACACTGAAAGGATAATTATGGCTTCGAGAGATACAGAGAAAACCAACAAAACAGAAAACAGAGAGACAAATGACAAAACGAGAAAAAAGAAATGGGAAGAAAAACAACTCCATGGAAGATTCGTAAGAATGACAAGAGATGAGAACAATGAAAACACCTGGACATGAATGCGAAAAGGACATATAAACCGAGAAACTGAATCTCTAATAACTGCAGCACAAGATAGCTCGATAAGAACCAACCATATCAAAGCAAGGATTGATAAAACACAAGAAAACAGAAATTGCAGACTCTGTGAACAAAGAGACGAAACAATAAACCATATTGTAAGTGAATGCAGCAAACTGCCCCAAAAGGAATACAAAAACAGGCATGACCAAGTGGGGAAGGCGGTGCACTGGGAATTGTGCAAATGGCTGCATTTTGAGCGTACAGATAAATGGTACAAGCATAAATCTGCAACAACACTCGAAAACGAGAACCACAAAATCCTATGGGACATAGCCATACAGACGGACAAACCCATCCAAGCAAGAAAACCAGATGTCGTAATAATTAACAAGAAAGAGAAATCCTGTCAAATCATAGACTTTGCAGTCCCAGCTGACCACAGGGTGAGTATGAAAAAAAAGGAGAAACGAAGCAAATACACAGAACTAGCCAGAGAGTTAAAAGGAATTTGGATGATGAAGAAAATCAAAATAGTATCGATAATAGTAGGGGCACTAGGAACAATTTCGAAAAACCCGGAAAAAAAAATGGCAGAAATTGGAATCAGAGGACTAGGTGCAAAAATACAATGCCTAACGAGAATGAAAACGGCTGAAATATTAAGGAAAACCCTTGAATGCAGAGAATAACACAAGACAATATAACGAGAAGCGTTACAGGGAATGAAGAACACCGAAGCTGCAGATCTACATGTTCTACACTCCCATCATGCATCCCCTCCATTGTTTCATCACCGTTCCCTCCAATAGAAAAGTGATACCAAAGAGCCGAGAAGGGTCAAGGAGGATGGAAAGACAGAGGAGGGAGCACTGGCCAGACCTCCGCTGGACAAGTGCGAAGAGAACTGGGATCTTGGGGAGGCTTAGTGCCACTCAAATTCCAGTATAAACCAATGGCCATTGCTAGCGAGAAGTCAATGGTAAGCGGCTGTTGCGATGATGCAAATTTATTTGCAAATGCTATCGAAGGAGGAAGAGAGAGCTGGACGTCTGGGGAGATTTGTTGTCACTCAGCTTCCAAAGAACACCACAGGTCTCCAATCAGATCGTTTGTTGACTTGTGTGAAAGCTCCATGTGAGCCAATAATAATAATAATGATTAAAACATTTTGAGTCTTCTAAAATATTAGTCAATTTATGTGAGTATATATATATAATAAATATAAAAGCGAAAATGTTTGTGTGTGTGCGTTTTCGTGTATGTCCAAGAAAGGCTTTTTTCCGAGAAGCGATCGATCGCCTCACAACTTCTTAAAACTTTTTATATCGCGCCTAAATGATAATATTTATGAGTTAACAACTGGGGTCGCCTGTCTATTTAATTTGCCCAACTTTCAAAAAGATAAATATTCAACAATTTGATCACCGCATGTGCATTAAGCTTTTTCGTATAAAAAAGAAGCGAACAGACTCGCGAGAAATAAAACACTGTCCCCGCACTCAAAGTTGACGTCATTAACTCGTCAAAAACAGGCACCTGCCAAGTCGCACGTTTTTTTTTTTTCACACTTTATTATTTTTCAACTGTGCGTCAAGGTTTTTTTTTTTTTTTTAAACTACCAACGATTTTTGTTTTCATTTACCCAAAAACACACACACACACCTCCAAACACCCAGGCAACGCCAGGTACCTCCTCTCCCGCTAGTATATATATATATATATATATATATATATATATATATATATATATATATATATATATATATAAAAGCAAAGAATTGATTTGGGAATTTTAAGTAAGATGACCCTTAGAGTGAATGCGGTATTATAGTGACTGGAGTCTACTTAAGAAAAACATAGATAACCCTTTAGTAGCGTGACAACTACCCTTCCCACACTTTTGAATGGCCTTGTGCCTTATTTATTTTATGATTATTTTATGTTAATTGTAAAATTTTCTAAAATGAATCAACTTTTCCAAGCAACAAATCCCTATTTTCAAAGTAGAAGGTTTAAGGTTCAATCCTCGGTATGGTCTATACAAGTACGAACTACTTCTATACAGTCGTGGTTGACAGTACAAGAGCAAGCTATCCTCGTGGACTAAAAAAAAAAAGAAGATTTCATTTAAAAATTCCGTACAGATGCCTAAATTTGCACAACATATCTGAAGAAGGTTGGAGGTTACAACGGCTAAAACGTTGGGAGAATGACATATAAAATGAGAGCAGTGGTTTCAATAATTCGAACATACCAAATGTGTTCCAAAGCGGAAATAACTATTTTGTACTTCTGTTTGTCTGTCCGTTCCACTTCTTCTGGTCCTGGATGTGACCTTAAACTATATCCGATGGTGAGGCTCCGGCTTGCAGGCTTTGGGGAATGTGGAGCCACCCTTTAATTGCCATTGCTCCCAGGTCTACTCTGACCTGGAGTGGTAATACCTGTTAGGGTCCCAACTATGGGTTAAATAGAAACCGACTTGAAAAAAAAAAAAAAAAACATATATTCTATTAAAAAATTGTTCTTCAAAATAACTGGATTCAGCATTAAATAACCTGAAAAGGGTGGGTATGCCGTAAAACAAAAACAACCAAACCATCCACTTCTTCTACAAAACTACTGAGTCGATTAAGATAATATTTTGTATGGACCTTTGTTATGATAATGTGCAGCGAACTAAGTATTATGGTATCCATTCGATGTGTATTAAGAGATTAATAGAGATTAGTCACCACAATACCACATTTACTCTAAAAGTTTTCTCAGAAACTACTAGGTTGAGTTGGCTGAAATTTTGTATGGACCTTTATTATAATAAGGTGCAGCAATCTAAGTATTATGGTATCCATTTGATGCACAGTTGTGGATTAATAAGGATTAGTATTAATGCAAAAATGAACACACAGTTAACCATATTCAACCATCAATTTGGAATAAAACACTCCTAAGTCAACGGGTTATAACTTTTGCATGTTTTTTCACGTTGGACGTTTTCATTGTTACACAGTGTCCGAGGCATCCTTCAGGTATGCGTTAGAGCATGCCTTGATTAGGGGACAGTCTGTGACGATGTGTGTGATAGTCTGCATATTGGCTTCACAGTGACACTGAACGTCTTGTGCA
This sequence comes from Euprymna scolopes, assembly GCF_053919585.1. NCBI lineage: Eukaryota > Metazoa > Mollusca > Cephalopoda > Sepiida > Sepiolidae > Euprymna > Euprymna scolopes. Next base: position 22,699,708 of record NC_136517.1, read on the forward strand.
TAGCTCCAATCATGCAGGTTGTCTTGTGCTTTGGAAATCTTCACTCGGACCCAGTTGAGTTTGACCTACTCTTTTTGGGAGAGTTCAGAACCTGCTAGGAGGTTGATTTTCAGTGTGAGAAGAGTCTTATTATTGTCATCTTTGACTGACTCATTTCACCACAACACAGGTGTAAGGAAGGTTGGTGTTGTTCCTCAGAAGCTTGTGACAGTGGCAAAGTTCTTGCCGGATGGTAGTTGCTGCAGCATCTCTTGATGTTCAAATAACGGATAACTATTGTCGATGCTTTGCTTGTCATGTTTTGCCTTCAATATCGCCTCTCGACAAATCTGTGATGGACCGATGCCGGACATCCTATAAACAGATGGCAGGTTGGTAGATTTCAGATTGCTAGTAATCGTCCTGTATGCCTCGTTGTGTTGTGTTCAACGTCGACGCTTGCAGCATCAGCAGAATGAGCCCATGCTGCTGCGCAGTATTCTGCAGTTGAGTAGCACAGGACTAAAGCTGACAAACTTAACTAAGATGTGGACATTAATGTTTGGAGGGTCATTTTCCATGATGGTATCACAAACACGTCTAGAGTACAACTGATCTACACACAATATGCTGCAGTTTATGGTTTTCTTGTTAATTTATACTCAAAAATCGCTGTTAAAACTCAAAATGAGACGAATAATCCAAATACGAATAATTTATCCTCATCTCAAGAATTCTGAAACAAAATTGTGACTTAATTCCTATTATCACCTGTAGTGAGGATTGAACCTACAATCTCCAGAAGACCATCACTTAGCACTTTATTTGTAGTGCCATGAATCAATATGGTTTTGAATTCTCTACAGATTCCAGAGTTTGACACAACGCAACCAGAGATTGTTTGAGATTACATCATCAGAAACGTAAAGATAATATCTAAGATAGGAATAATCCAAAATGCGAAATCTCATCTAAAAAAAAAAAAAAAAAAAAAAAAAAAAAAAAAAAAAAAAAATTTTAAACATCATACTACAACGCTAATTTTTATTCACAGGACAGCACCAGATAACTCTGCTAATCGAAAACTCAGGTGGTCGTATGTGTTTGATATGTGGTTTAAAAAAAATCTCAGACGTGCAAAAATTTCTGTATATCAGAAAAATAAAACCTCTCAATAATAAATGAAAAGCTGGTTGATATTGGAAATTATCCATTACGCTCATCTGTTGATTGTATATAAAAGATGGATTTAAAAGTAAAAGTTTGTTGTCATTCAATGGCAAAAGAATCATATGTGCATATCAATCTTGAAACAGTTTATGTTGATAAAGTTTAAAAGAACCAAAGTTGTTTAACTTTTCCGTGAACGATTGTATGTGAAAATATCTCATGCAATAATAAATTTTGTTCATAAGAAAACGATCTCTGAAATTTTTTATTGATTATTGATTGTTTATATTGATTGCTTTGATCTTTGGGGGAATAATCCAGTTAATTGCCAAATATTTTAAAAACTGACACCCAAACTGTAGCTGCGAGAGGCACACGTCTGCTGATCTGTAAAGGAAGAGCTTGGCCCCGATGACTGACAATGAACGGCCAGCGTCACACAGACTTAGGGTTGTGCACATTTTGTGCACTCTGAGGATCAAATCCGTAATTTCAAGTGGCCAGTAAGTGTCTGGTGACATTTTGAAGGGTACATCAATGAGCAAAGATAAAAGTGCAATCATTGGGCTTAAGGTTAGTCCCTGTGTTTACGAGCTGGCGATGGCCTGGTTATACTAACTGGTTCTGTTGCGCGACCCCCCCCCTCCACCATGAGACAATCAAGTTGCAGCATTTTCTTTCAACAGATTATTTTCAAATTTCCGTTTTTTTTTGTTTTTTTTTTTAAATAAAGGAATCACGCCTTATCAAGGCTCCGAGGTCACTCAAAGATAAGGGTTAAAGAATGTACAGTGATAAAAAGGACAACATCATAGTAATCGTTAGAAGTGTACATTTGGTAAATTTGATTACTTAAGGGGGAACGACTCATCAACAACTTGTTTACATTGGACTTGAAGATGGCCATATTGTAGCCAGCTGGAAAGCAGGTAAACGGAAGAGAGTTAAGTATTTATTCAAGCTAGCATGCTGAAATAATATTTAGAAAGAAGAGACTTTGTGAACCTGTCTCTGCTTTATCGTTATTTTCACGCAAGTGCTCGTCTGAGCTCCAATCTATGGTCTCCTCTGGCCTGATTCACGAAAAACACTTGTCTAAGCTGAAATCACTACCAATAATTTCCCCCCACTCTTTATCTGTGCCTAAACTTAAATATAGATTCCATGGACAAAGATTCTTTTTTTTAGAACTGCACTGCTGTGGAAGCCTCTTCTTTTTTCTTACTTTCCAACTGACCACAACATGGTCGTCTTCAAGTCCAATGGGAACAAATTCTTGATGAGCCATGCCCTTAAGTAATCCAATTTACCGAATTTCCACTATTAATGATGATTACAATATGTTCTTTTAGATCACGGTACACTCACTAACCCTTATCCTCAAGTGGCCTCTGGGCCTTGATTAGTGCCTTTGTTAAAAAAACAAACAAAAAAAAAACACTCTTAAAATGGAGAGAGAGATTCTTAACTGTTCTGTACTGTCACTTAATTTTATAAACAAAAGATACCATAAAATTTAACCAACGAAAGATAGTTTGTCGATTGTCGGCTACTGTGATTTCATTGGCTAAGCATTTGATCAACTTCCGGCGGTTTATATCACCTGTCTGGAATATGCTGACGATAATGCAATCTCTGTTCTGCATAAGTGTAACGTTGTACACCTTCTTTTTAACAGTGTCGTTACATTTTAACAACGTTGTAGATTTTGTCACAAGAAATCAGAAGGTAAAAAAAAAAAATGAACACTTTTTTCTTTTTTCAAAAAAAGCCTTTATATCTGGTATTTCCAACAACACATTTTTTTCTTAATATTTTAAACAGTTTATTTCTCCTTCTCCAGCCGCGTGTGACTTTTTGTCTCAGTTGTGACATCACTCATACATGCTTTCCCAAACATTCTCTCAAATATCTTTGCTTCTCCGAACACGTCTATAATGCTCTACATCTCGAATATGTGCTTCTCTGAACACGTGTCTGTTTTATCTCTGCTGTGACATCATGTCACAACACCAGCTTGGTCATTTGTACATTGCTGCTGCTGCTAAGCCAGCATCAACAGCTCTGTTACATAAGTACTAAGAAAAGAGAAATTAAAAAAAAAATAACATGTTGGAGAAGACTTACTTGCACTTTGCCATAACCAACTTTTACTGCTGCTCACACACAAACAGAAAATTTCTTTATATATAATGTTGTAATGTTGTGATGTTGTAATGTTGTAATGTTGTGATATTTTAATGTTTTAATGTTGTAATGTTGTGATGTTTTAATGTTGTAATGTTTTAATGTTGTGATGTTTTAATGTTGAAATGTTGTGATGTTATAATGTTGTAATGTTGTGATGTTGTGATGTTTTAATGTTGCGATGTTTTAATGTTGTGATGTTGTAATGTTGTGATGTTGTGATGTTTTAATGTTTTAATGTTGTGATGTTTTAATGTTGTGATGTTGTAATGTTGTGATGTTGTGATGTTGTAATGTTGTGATGTTGTAATATTTTAATGTGATGTTTTAATGTTGTGATGTTGTAATGTTGTGATGTTTTAATGTTGTGATGTTGTAATGTTTTAATGTTGTGATGTTTTAATGTTGTGATGTTGTAATGGAGTCCTCAGTGTTAGTAGTTGAACATTACTTGCAAAAAAAATTTTTTTAAATAATGCTTTAAAAAGAAAAGGGTACTTATACAGAACCACATTATCATAGGTATACCATACCATACTGAAGTGACACTAACCCTAGGTAGGTTCAACCGACTTCCTCCAGAGGAAAAAGTTTTATGGGAGTACATAATTCACAAGCCATCCCAAGTCAAATGTATATCCCCAGAATTAAAAAAAATAAATAAATAAAATAAAAGTCCGTTTAATATACATACCCGTGACGAAACGAAAATATCATATTCCAAAAATCATGTAAATGAAACAAGTAGATTTATTTTTATAAAGAAAATAATTTTTAGAGAATGATGGAAATTCATAATAAGATAAATCTATACCTTTTCCAGTTCAAAATGGGAATAGTTCATTTCCAAATGGGAATAGTTCAGTTCAAAATAAGAAATTTAAAATAAAAAAATTAAATTTATAAATATCTTTGGTGCTACAACAAGGTATTGATTTGTGAAATATTTTTAACCTAATGGTTAGGTCAACTGAAAACCGCGATAACAGGAGAAGGGCGAAAGCACGTATCTTGGAGGTATATGAGATGGATGAAAATTGGAAAGCCCTAGTGGAAAATCTTTCTATTCCGAAAACCACCCTCTATTGCTGGATTAGTAAGGGAAATCAACCTGATACAAGAGGAGGCCCTAGAAATTGTACGGATTTTATTCAAGCACTAGCGGATGACAATCCTAGGATCACATTAAATGTGATTTGTGAAAGGAAGTCCAGTTTGGGTTTAAATTGTCCAAATCTTCAGTAGCGAAGCATCTAGATATGACTAGCGAGGGGTACCCAGCGTTGCCCGGGTGTTTGGAGGTGTGTGTAGAAACTCCGGGGGTGGGGGGTTGTTAAAAAAAAAAAAAAAAGTAAGTATGAGGATCGAATCCGAACCCAAACCCTTGAGGCAAAGTTGTAAATTAAAGTGTGAAAAAAAAAAAAAAAAAGTGCGACGTTAACCATTGCTCCACCGTGATATGCTAATGGAAACACGTTTGAATTTATTTAATTACTTGAATTTGGCAGGTGCCCGTTTTAATGAGTTAATGAGGTCAAGTTTGACTGCGGGATAATATTCATTTACTGCTGAACGCTTTTTTTAATTTTTATTTTCCCCAAGATGTTATAGGGAAAAGACTAACCCACATGCGGCGAGCGACAAATGTTGAATATTTATCTTCCTGAAATCGAGCAAATTAAATAGACAGGCGAGCTTCGTTGTTAACTGTGAGATATTACGATTTATATGTGATATAAAAAGTTTTAAAAAGTTGTGAAGCGACCGACCGCTTCTCTGAAAGAAGCCTTTTGTAGACATACAGAAAAAGCGAACACACATACATAGATTTTCGCTTCTATATTTATAGATGACTTGTATGCTTAAAGCTGTAAGATTTGTGCCTGAGAGGGCAAATTCAATTGAGAATAAAAATAAACAGTTTATTTTGTTCAAAATTATTGAATTACCAATCAACTGGAAAACCCATTTTATTTATGGATGAAATGAACTTTAATCTTCATTTTTCCAGGAGAGATGGGCATTCTGTAAAGGGTAGCCGATGTAACAGTTTCAGTCAGTACTCAGGGTGCCAATATTCACGCTATTGGATGTATTGGTTCCCATGAAATTCAAAAAGGATCTTTTCGAAAGGAAAGCGCACAGTCTTGGATGCGAGAATGTTTGAGAGCTGCAAAGAGACAATATGGGGTCTAGTTGTGATGGTTGTTGACAATGCCCCACCCATGTCACTCAAACATTGAAGAAGTTTTTAGTGAATAAAAATTTCTAGGATGTGAAGTGCTTAGGTTGGAACCATACAATACAATGTTTAATCCAATTGAACAAGTATGGTCTTTAATCAAAGCTTACGTCAAGCAAGAATTTTCTGCTAAAATTGTGAGTATTCTTGCAATGGAGAGAAGAGGTGGCTTGTCAATTACTGAACAAAGTGCAAGAGCTTTGACTTCATTAATTGAGGAAGAATTGGGAAGGGTTACACCAGAAGTATGCAATCATTTCATAGCTGGAATTCAATCTAAAATTCCTACAGCTGTAGCATTAGATGTTGTGTTCTAATAAATGACTTGAAGAATTTTTTTTTGTCTTATAAAATGTTAACAATTTTATTGCTAAAATAATTTATAAAACTTTTTATATATTTATACTTATAATAATTTTTCCATTTTGAACTGGAAAAGGTGTAGTATGAATTATTGTTGATTTATCTCCCTTGTTTTGAGATTTTTTTTTTTCAAAAAAAAAAAAAAAAAAAAAAAAATGGCAAGCAAGACAGTCACTAGTTGAATGCTCATAAAATTGAATTTTCTTGAGAGCTAAATGTAATTTGCTGAAAGTCTTGTTTAATGTCAAAACAATTTTTTTGGCTGTGTCAAACTGATTCAAACCAAGTGATAAATGGTCGAACAATGCTTCAAGCAAACTACACTAAACCCTTTTCACTTAGTCTGAGCCAGAATTGCCACAGCCAAAAAATTTGGATTTTTGTAGAAACCCTGGATACTGCATTAAAAATTAGTAACAAAATACGACACAGCATATAATGCACTGGTTATTGTAAGAAATTTCTTTCCTACACACTCAATTTCCTCCCTGCAGAAGCAAATGAATTCCACAAACAAAAGCCATACCTTTAAACTCAAAATTTATTCACAATGTAACAGCAATGAAAGTTCTTTGGTTCTGGTATTGTCCTTTTGCAAAACGGTGGCCCGATCTGCCCCCATACGCATGGAGCCTTTAGTTCGAATTCCTATTGTTGGAATGTTAGTTTGTTGTTCCTTTGAAAGGATCCATGAAGATCATGGAGAACACGGCGGAATGATGGCGCCTATAATCAGGCATAATGTGAGCCCCTTGGGACTCAAGAAGAAATGAGATAAAATCCAATATTTGGATAATAACATGCCGGACAGTTGTAGAATGTCCTCCTTGATTAGAATAGGTTCAGCAAAATAAGTTGTCTCTGCTTGTAGAGATGTGTCTTTCGTTCACCGACTGTTTGGTGTCCATGAATGAATTGTCTTGGCTCCCTAGTGAGAAACCAGCTGGTTTTAGTCTATACCGTTCCATGTTTTTTCTTAGACTGAAAAATAAACGCATGAATACAAAAAGGCGCCAAGTTAAATCACCTGACACATTCAAATTTAAGCTAATCACCGACCGGCTATTAGAACTGTGTGGCTGGCCCAAAAAAGAAAGATGGTGGTTGTATGTGGAATTTCTCACAGTATATCAATGCCTCTGTTCAGTCTCAAAAGACAAAGGATACCCCCTGTAGGGGCAGCTACGTGTGTAATTTGGAGGTAAGGGTTGCGCAATTCCAACCACACCTCTGCTGAATCGACATTGCTTGATTCCAGTGATAAGAAGTCCAGGATGACTGGAAACACTGCAGAGATAAGCGGAGAGCACATACAGCACCTGGAAGTCCCAAATGGTTACCCATCTGGTACTGGCAAGGCTCATCATTGCTTAACTTAGGGGATCTGACAGGAACTGGTGTGTCAAACGTGATTATGCCATATACATGTATATAATCAAATAACATAAATAACACAGTAAGGCAGGGCAAATAAAGTAATCAGGGGCTGGAAAAACATCGTATTCCATATCATAAACTAAAAAAACATATCCTAGGACACCGTATCCCGGGGTTGTACTGTACCTATAAAAGTTAGGTTATCTTCTTGCTCTGACATTGATATTATAAAATCCTACTTTTTCTATTTAAAAATTATTAAAATGAACGTCTTAATATACTCAGTCATGGACTTGTGAACTACTACATGAACTAATTTTCCTATTCCTTTGAAAATTAAACGTTCATTAAGTATTCATGTTTTATGCTTTCTAGATGTTTGGTTTATTACGTTTAATTTTGTTTCGACATTTTGCATAGAATTTAGGATAAAGAGGTTTTAGTATATGGAAATGTTATAATATATATATATATATATATATATATATATATATATATATACATACATACATACATACACACACCTAAACCTCTGGCCTTGGAGGGAAGACTAAAACCTCATGGGTTGGTTGGTTGTTTTTGTTTTACGGCATATCAACCTTTTTCAGGTTATTTAATGCCGAATCTAGTTATTTTGAGGAACGATTTTTAATGGAGTATATATATATTTTTTTTTTAAGTCAGATTCTATTCAACCCATAGTTGGGACCCTAACAGGTACTACCACTCCAGGTCAGAGTGGACCTGGGAGCAATGGCAATTAAAGGGTGGCTCCACACTCCCTAAGGCCCGCAAGGTGGGGCCTCACCATCGGATAAAAACTTCCTATGAGTTCAAACGATCTGAAATAACAGCAAGAGGAGACTTGATTCCAAATATTTTTAATATACCTATATATCCAAATACTTTTAATATAACTCCCCTCTTTTGGAAATAGGATAGGATTGTGAATATCTCTGGTATCAAATAATCCTTATAGACTGTGAAATTTATTTTATGTATGAAAACCAAAGAGGGGAGATTTAAATATAAGAAATATTTGGAATCAAGTCTCCCCTTGCTGTTATTTCAGATCATTTGAAATCATAGAACAAGTTTCAGTCTCCTCTCCAAGGTCAGAGGTTCTGGGGAAATAGCAGATAATTTGTAATTAATATACAAATTAGGATTGAACATTTTATGGCTGTAAAAAAGGGTTAAAAATAGGCCCTAGATGACGAATGATCCTCTTAATGTGCAACCTTAAAGGCAAATGTCACAGAGCCCACTACACAATTCAGGTCATTAGCTATCCAACGAGTCTTCATTTAAATTCTCATCAATAGTCGCTGAGATTTGGAACTTATAAAATCCCCCCCCAAATAAATAAATAAAATAACAGTGATATATATATATATATATGGATATATCTGTATTGGTAGCCAAACTGAATACTGAAATGCTCATATGTTTGGTTCTATGAGACAAAACTACACGTAAATTTCCAGGCTTTTTGAAGATTTTAATACTATTCTATGGTTAAATTTTTATGACAATTGGTAAAAAAAAAAAAACTTCTATTTTCAAACCAATAAAATATGCTCAAATTTGCCTACATTTGTATATATAGTGTCTTGGCAGGTCAGCTTTAATTTTGATGCTTCGGCTGTCTCCCCTGTGGCCTTGCCAGGCCACTAATAAAAGTGACCTTATAGGTGTGTGTGCACAAAATCTGTACCAAACTCCTCTCAGAATACTTACTCTGCAGACTTCAAATGTGATATATAGGGCATTTGGACATTTGGTAAACTTATGATTTGTTTTTTAGCGTGTAAAAACATCTGCTAAGAAGTCAAAATGGAAAACAAAAAAGAAAAACAATTGACCTTAACAGGAGTAAATTGATTAATTTCAGAGCATGCGTACGTAACATATTTTTAGCTTGAATTTGCTTTAGTTTTAGACTTTTTTATCCATCCGTAGCTCAGACGGTAACAATAATGATCGTAACATTAAATAACTAAGGCTGCAGTGCTGAATATTTTGCTTTTCATTCACGATGATGATGGCACCAAAGGTTTTTTTGTTTTGTTTTTTTGTTTAACTTTTGAGATCATTATTATGTATATTAGGTACAATATAATAATCAATAGAGAATTTGTTATACATGAAATCTGCATGAATTAAAATATCATATTTAAGAATATTTTATGACCGGGCAGCCTGCTAGTTTAAAAAGAAAACTGATTTTTGGAATATGATATTTTTGTCATGAGTAGGTACGTAGTAAAGATTTTTTGATTTTTTTTTAATATAGGGGAAATTTTGGACAAAAACCATTGGGTAACGTGGCTGTTATACTGGAATCGTGTTCGTTACAGTTCAAACCTCTCCAGACCTCCACGCCGTCTGGCAGTGTTGAAACCTAACAAAAATAAATTAATCCAACTCAGCTTTTTTTTTTCTTTTTAACGCAAATCTTTTATAACATTTTTTTCTTCCCAGTCTCGATACCAGCTTAACAGTCTCACTTCTGTTCCACTACACACCGAACGTAGACAGCTATTTCTTTTACGTCCATCTTTTTCGGGGTTGACATTATTTCTTCGACCATGTGGTGTCCTTTTTTTCTTCTCTTGAAAGCTTGCGCCGACTTCCTAATTTGCATGTTTTTTTCTGGCTACTGCTGCTAATATCCTTGCAAGCCAGTTATCAACAGCTCCTGCTGATATTTCCCCACGTGCTCACATGCGCTCTGTTACAATTGTAGTTCCTGTTGGTTGGTTCACAAACTCTTCCTAGGTTTTTGGAGACAGATTCCCTTGAATATATATTGTTAAACTTCATTCTGTTGAGTACTCGGTTAAGTCTATTTCATTTGGATCATGATTTTTCACGATTCACAGCAATAAAAAGGAAATATGTTTTACTTTATTTTATTTGTAACTTGAAAATTATAGACATTAAAAAATAATAGAAATTTTAATAATGGTGCCAGGTTTTGGAGCAGGCGTGCACACTAAGTTCTTGTTGATTCTTGAAAAATTCAAAGTGTGCCTCAAGGAGGTTAAAGATCGTAATTAAAAATATATTTATTCTAATTAACGTCTTTTTACTTACATGAAATCAATGCCGAGTATACCCCCCTCCAATTTAAAAAAAACAAAAGAGCAAAAACAATATATGGTGTTATGAAGTTGGCTGCAAAAGAAAGGAAGCTCCCTCATTCAATCCCGGGAATCATTAGGTCATCCTGCTGATATAAAGTAAAACTGAAACCATGACCGACCCATTTTGGCAGACCGGGATCAAGTCACAGAAAAAAAAAAAAAAAAAAAAAAAAATTATATATATTTGTATATATTGCCCATTAGAGAAAGTTTTAACCAGGGAGACCAGAGTCCAATTCTTGGTAAACTGATATCAAAGACTAAGAAGTAGCAAAAAAAAAAAAAAAAAAAAAGTACTTTATGCACTCTTTCTAAATACTGAACATTAGGTGAGAATCAAGACTAATTGGAGTAATTTTAAGATTGAAGCGGAACTCTTCCATACATCTTAATATAATGAAAAGGGTACATTTAGGTGATCCTCAATATGGTCAGCGATTTTAATTTTACTTTATTTTTTAAAAAATCATTAAATGATTTTTTGTCTCCTCTGTCACTAAATATTATGTCAACATTACATACAGATTTACTTTATTTTTTGGATTGATATGCATGGCCTCAGCTCTGTCTTTAGAGAGACGATGAATGACCCTATAAGAGTGGCTACACATGTGAAGCAAGGACTGTGGAATTCCCAACCACTCCTCTGAGCAAACACTGTTGATTCACGTGGCAAGGAAAAATCCAGAACGATTGGAAACAGTGCCAAGATAAGCAGAGAGCACATACAGCACCTGGTATTTCCAAATGGTCACCCAGTTTACACTGAACAGGCTCAACATTGCTTAACTTTGGTGATGTAACAGGATTGATATATTTGCAATAAATCCTGACAAAATTCTACTTTTTTATGTTTCTCCTAAGAAAAAAAAGTGTGGAGAAAAAAAGTTTGATATTCTCAAATTTGGAAAAGAAAATTTCACGATACTGAAAAAAGGTTTCAATGTTGGTAGATGAAGGATGAGTGCAAAATGAAGAGGGAGGATTGAAAGGAAAGCGATGGATGGGCAGAGGGGAGCTACAAAGAGAAAACCAACAAATGCAAATATATATTTAACAAGATATGTGAATATGATGAAAGAAATCAGCAAAAGGCAAAAGATCTACAAGAGAATCAGTTTTATTGTTATTATTATTCGGCTAAATGGGTACACAAAAAAGGGGTTTTCGGTTTCTTTTTTTTTGAGGGGTGGGTGGGATGGGGGTTCCTACAAGACAATTTGTGACCCGACAGACACACGACGACTATGGGTTGCAAATCAAATGCTAACACAAAACATAAAAAGTCACATTGGCTAAGAATAAAGTAGATGAAGGAAGCAGAAATCAGAAGAATCCACGTTTTAATGACGATGATGAATTTTATCTCCATTCAGACGCGTCGCGAATAGATCCCAAATAATCAACAGAGGATTTTGAAAAGCATCGGCTCGGAATTTCGCATTTCTGTACAACAGGCAATGAAAATAAAAAGGGGCTCGTATTTTTTTTTTTTTTTTTCATTTTAAAAACAAATTTTTTCTCTCTTTTCATTGATGGATTTTTGGTTTGTATTTTTCCCTTTCCCCACCCCCATCGTCGAGAAATCACTCGGCCAACGTTACCTGGATTACTTCCCTCCTCCCTAATTCCTTCGCCCTGCTTGATTAGAAAGACCGAGAGAGGTTCAAGGGGGATTGGCTTCTGGTGTGGCTGGAGCACGGACAGGGCAGTCACAGATGAGATACAACAAAATTGAAAATGCTGAGATCTGGGGTGGACAGAGGACCTAAGGAAATATGAAAGAATAGGGTAGGGGGGAAATGAGAGAATATGAAAGAGAAGGGGATATGAAAGAGTGAGGGGGGACTAAAGGAATAGGAAAGAGGAGCTTGTGAGGGGGGGGGGGCTATTTTTGGTTTTACAAAATGGTGGTTTGTTTGTCTATCTCTCTCTCTTTTTTTAGTATCAAAATGTCTTCTAATTTCAAAATCTCCAACTTTTTATTGAAGTTTCTATCCAAGGGGGAGAAACAGTTAGCAGGTCGAAAAATACAATTTTTACTCAGTTCTGATGGAGGAGGAGGGGGGGGGGATCACTGATGCTGAATAATCTAGTGAGATTGATCAAAAGATCTTAGTTGAATATATTTGTTTCAAGTAAAAAAAAAAAAACGTGACTTATTTTAAGGAAATATTTTTAGACTGAAGTAAAGATTAAAAAAAGAAAAAAAATTGGTGGTTGTGTACATTGGCGACTTTTTTAAACACATTTCAGGTGAAAACATTATCATGTACTTATGTGTCAAGTTGAAATTAGTATATCCCCCCCCCCCCCCAAAAAAAAGTCGTGTAACTAATTCAATATGATAAACAAAGCAGATGACGTTTGACTTAAATTGAGGATCGACAACTTTTTAAACAAAATTTATCAGAACCTAATTGTTGATGACTTTTTTGTTAAAAATATATCTAACATCTTCTACAGGATCATTGTTTCGGAATTTTTGGAATTTATACTAATTTCTACAACGTAAGTACGTAATAATGTTTTCACCTGAAATGCGTTGGTTTAAAAGCTCACCAATCTACACAAGCACCTAAACTTTTTATTGGATTTCTCTTGCAAGATCAAAGTTAAAGCTTGAATCATTTCTGAAGTAGACTAAAGAAAAGAGAATTAAAATCCTGACGGAATGCAATAAATGAAAAACGTTTAAATTTAATATACAACAAAATTTGGAGATTTTGCCTCCGATCTTAAAATGCACCCAGTGATGATGCGCTAACTTGCAGAGTTTGTACTATCACTCCAGATCAAAATAGATATCGTAGTCTACTTTTGCACCAGAATAGTATGTACAGTAATGTGTAGACACAACAGCCTAGAAAGAAAATGGCCACCGAGTTCTTAAAATGTCTCCAATAATTCTTGTAAATGATGTTTATGACAATGATTTAAATAATATTCCAACTTATCATGAAGCCGGCTGACAATTTGGAATTGATGCAATGGATTAGAGCTGTGAAATCAGTAATTTACTATGCATATTGAACTGTTATTCATAGTCAATTGATGGTTGGAGATGGAAATGTCCAAAAGATGGATTTTATCGTTCTATGCAAAAAAAAAAAAATAGAAAAAAGAAAAAAAAAAAAAGAAAGAAAAACTTCTTTTTTTTTTTTAGCAAAGCAAACTTCCCTTACGAACAATTATCTTGATAATTTATATGTAGAGTAAAGACTTTTTTTTTTTTTTCAATTTAAGTTTTTACATAAATTAGAACTCAGTGGCCATTTTCTTTCTAAGCCTCTGTGCCTACATATTACTATAGTATCCACTAGGGTTTCATCTACAAGTTTCAAAAACAACACTACCCTTGAGAAAGGTGTTTAACTCTACCTTCTGATAGACCACCACTCCGAAATAAATCATTTTCTGCCTACCCTATTTCTCAATCCTCAAGAACCAACACCATTATGTGTCAGACACAAAACTGCAACTAGTGGCGCCTTTAACCGATGAGTAGGGAGTCAGTATTTATCTCCCTTTCACAACAAGATATGACACTAAGGTTAAAAAGTCGGATTGAAGAGTTAACACCCTCCAAGAGGAGCACTTTAGCTTGCAAAAAAATGCCTGGGTAGCCTTCATTACCAATAGGGGCACCTCAGGTGGCTAGCAATAAACTTGGGAGATGGCCAAGCCTGGGAGGGTGAATCTCCTATAATTGCATAAGACCAATAACATAGCACAGTCAACAGGGGAAAGGTCATTTCAGAAATGGTCTCGATGCTGATTTTGGTGTTAAGGGCAAAAATGCCACAAACGAATTCATTACTCCCAAGTCCACTCTTATTGCAGGTGGTAGTACCTGTCATCTATGGCTGAAATAGAATCTATCCATTTCTATTTATTTACAAAACCTTCATCTTAAAAAAAAAGAAAAGTAAAAAAAATAATTGACAAAACTAATGATATCCAAGACATGTTTTGGCAGAAAATAAACTGATGGCAGCTGACAAGCTGTAAAATGCAACAACTCACTTTGTACTAAACGATCAAAGACACAAAAATATTGACAAAGAAATAAAGAAAAGATAAATGGCCATGTTTTCAAGTGAAACAAAATATTTCTTAGTTGTGAAAAAAGTCAAAGACACCATCAGATAGAAAATTATTTTTTTTTTTTTTAGTATTTCTTTGTGGTATTAAAAATTGAAGTGGATACAATAACAGACAAGTTTTGCTGTTTACATAGCACCACTTATTTCGGATGGCTCAGAACCTTTTTTGTTACATTTGTTTCATTTTACTTCAAAATTCTCAGATATCAAGGGTCCCCTTCCTGGTGTTAACACTGCATCTCTATATGATGAAATAAATAGATATTCAAATGTTCCATTAAATTCTTCTTTACCTTTTAAATGCTAAATTTGTAAAGAAGTAAAAGAACTAATTGACCATTTAATAATGTTCTAGTATTTTTTATGCTCTCTTAGTCTTACCAGATTCCAGGACAAGAATCCACATAGTTTTCAGATTATCCAGCTTAGTAATGTTACTATAGCGAACACTGCTTTGGAAAGGTACACCATTCATTGTATAAGCCAGTGTGGAAGTAGCCTTACTGAAACGATTTATTTGGGCTGCGAATATTGTTATTTATATTTAGTCAAGGTTTACTCATGGCAGGTTGCCCTGACAAACCCCTGTACAGAGAGAAAGACTTTAGACACTCGAGGAGAGCATCTAGTAGACATTCAAGATGGTCTCTCCTACAAGGAACTAACTGAAAAAAAAAAATCTAATTGCATATTCTCTAAGGAGAGCGTGGCTTGAGAGTAGAAAGTGGATCTTAGTTTGGTTTCACCAGCCACATAACTCTGGCTTCCCTTTTTGTCCTTTGGTCCTCACATTCCATGAGCAATGTTTCTGACAAAGGGAGAAAGATCAACGTTTTATATGTTAAAATCTATCCATCTCTTATTGTTAGCTAGTTTTTAACTTTGAAGCTATATTTTCCTTCGTCTTTATTTATATATTTTTAAAATCTTACATCAAGTGGCTTCATGCCTTGTCTGGAATGATTTCCACACAAAAGAATAGAACTTCTATGTAGAGGGCGATTGTTCTGTTACGTCAACAAGTGTGAATTAACAGTAACTGATTATATCAGAGATGGCAATGGTGGCGGCGGCGGCAAGTCTGTCAAAATATTGTCTCTTGCCGGTTCATTATGGATTGCTCATTTACTATCGGATTATTTGATAAACAAAATCCGGTTTGAAAGAATGTCAAAGGTCATTTATTTTTGCTCAAAGAAAAACAATGTTGCATATCTGGTAGGAGTTGAGGGTGGATACTGAAGGGTATTGATCTTTGTTGTCTTATCCCCCCCACCTTCCTTGAGGGCAAGTATAAGCTGCTGAGAGTCGACATCTTTAGACTAAACTGGGTAAAAGGAAAAATTTGATGGAATGTAAATTAAAAATGAAAATCATTAAAATTGGGAATGTTGCCAAAATGCTGTCAAAAGAACAAACAAGCCAACACATAAAAAAAAAAAAATGAAGCCGTGTTTTACCCCCATTTGAATCAGTCTTGGTCCGTTATTTGTAGAGTTTATGTTTAAAAAAAAAAAAAAAAAAAAAAAAAAAACAGACGCTAAGAATGGGATGTTTAATGACAATGATCTCTCTCTCACACACACCGATATGGCATTTCTTACGCACGCAAATACATGTTGTAGAGAGAAGAAGCAGTACCCAACAATTGAACCAGCCATGATCTTAGAATGGAGAGGATGTGGGTGGTGGCTAAAGGAGGAGGGCTGTGAGTATTGGAGGAGGGCTAGGGTTAGGATTGTTTTCTTGCTGTTGTGCAAGAAATAGTTTCTTGGTTGACAAGTCATTTTACAAATGCAGGTCTCTTGGTTTGGCTTTCATTTTCCTCTTCGTCACTTGATGACAATGGCAATGTTGATGGCAATAATGATGATGATTTTAGTCACATGATTGAGGTGGAGGAGGAGGAGAAATAAGTCAACTAAATTGTTATGTGTAACTTGGTTACAATATAAATTTGTTACAGAATGTTTTATATTAAATATACAAAACGTGAGAATGATTAACAGTCACATATTGAAAGCTGCGGGTGGGTAGGTGCATATCAGTCATCATCATTATTATCATAATAGATGGAGAGGAATCCAAAGACTATAGAATGAACATGCAAGAGAGTGAAGGGGGGAGGCTGAATCACTGGTTACAAAATAATAAGCCAAAATCAAGAGACAACAATTACTTACACAATCTACTTTGTGTGTAGGGGAAAGGGTATGAAGTGAAATGAGAGGCAAGGGAGGTGGGGGAAGCAGACTAAAACTTTATTTGGTAACAAGCAGACATTAGTTTTCAGGGTAGGGTCAATGTGTAGTATTTGCTTTGTATTCGATCAAACGAAGAGAAATCCGTTTTGGCTGGGGCAATTTTTATTTTTGTCCCATACAGAGTGTCCCTTTTGAGAAGTGCTAGATATCTCCACATATATATATATATAAAAAAAAAAAAAGAAAGATAAGAATACCCTGTGTCGTACTTTGCTCCCAAAAGGAAGTAAATAGAAATAGCGAAAATAAAATCTAACAAAGGAGATATAATGACCACAATGATATTAGCGTTGAAGATAATTACATCATTATTATAATGATTAAGTTTCTATGAAAATTGTTATTGTCATCATTGTTGATGTGGTTAGAAAAGAAAGAAATGTGAGGAGAAAAAAAAGATAGGAGTAAGCTGTTAATTGGACAACTAGACCATTTCTCCCTCTACTTCTCTAAGAGTACACCCATTAATAAGGTAAATGGGGCAGAAGTGATATGAAATGATTTATTAGAAGAAAAAAAAAAGGCACTACATGTACCACGTACTCGACTGGTTTAATAGCTAAACCATTATTATCATTTAAGCTATGATTTTTATCTTGGTTGTTATTTTCAATCCAAATACAAATTAATCCTCATCTTAAAAATTCATATAGTGTATTTGTTAATGGATTATTACAGCAATCAGCTGGAGATTTTAAAGTTAAAAACATGGAAAAATCACAAAAAAAAAGAAGAAAAATCTGACAAAATAATGAAGGGACAGAGTTTGCAGTCATTGTAAAAAAACAAAAATTGTTTGATGAAAGAAAAACTCAATTTTTATCATTTAATCAAAAGTGCTTTCTATTGCGAAACTAACAAATCACTCAAATCAAACTCATTCTCGATTTAATTTTGTTCAAATGAATGATAATGTTATGAAAATAATGAGTAGAGGATAAGAGGAGCTTTCCTGCCAAGCATGGAGTCATATAAAGCCTATAAAGTACAGGAGTTAATTCCTCAATCCCCAGTTTAAAAAAAATTATGCTGATCCAATTCTAAAGATTAGATAAATTAATATTACCCCTCCAAAAAAAAAAAAAAAAAATTTGTCATAAAATAATGTCAATCAATGATTTAACGTTACTCGTTCGATTCGAATGGAAAAAATGAAAAGATCGATTAAAAATAATTTTCAAATAATGCATTTTCACAAGATGAGAGAGATAGAAAGAGAAAAAATAAAGAGAGAAAACCTATTTTTAATGAGAAAAGCAATGAAAAACATTAACTGAATCCAATTTTCTTGATTCAAAGTTTTAAGGCAAATCCTTTGTATAAGAAACTGGATTATACTGTGTGTGTGGGGGGGGGGGCGTTCTTCGCAGTTAAATGGTAACATGGCCACCATCAAATTTTTCATGAATGAAAATGAATTTTCTGCTTTTCATGACAAGAAGGGGTGGGATGTGGGAGGGTATAATTCTTAAACTGAATCAATCGACCGGGAGGGAAAAACAAAAAGCAAACATTCCCCAAACGAACAAACGAGAGAAAGATGGAAAAATGGAAATTATAAATGAATAAAGAAAATGGGTGGTGGGGTTAGAGGGTTATTGGTTAGGTAGGGGTTGAAAGGGTTTTTTTTTTCCTCCGTAATAGCGATACAAAATGCAGCAGCAGCAGCAATGACAACAATAACAACACAAATTCTGCAATGACAGTTTGGCCAAATGTGGATAATCTATTATTTAGCTTCTTCTCCAGTTTTTGTTTTTCTAGATGATTAAAATTGTAAAATTTCAAAAACCGATTCAATGTCTACACAACTCTCCTTCCCCCCTCGTCCATCAATACCATAAAAAAAAAAAATTAATCAAATCAGTTGATGGCTGTGGTTGCAATTAACTGAACAATTTCACAAGTTGGTCTTTAATCTTCTTCTTTCTGCTGAAAGTTATTTAAAATATATATGTGTTAATACATATTATCTTTTCTTTCCCATTTGTCCCCCTAAAACCTCCCCCCCCCAAAAAAAAACATAGTATCTGTTCAATAACAAACATCACTTGGTACACCCCTCCCCCCCATCCCTCTTTGCCCAACCGGATCAAAACCGGAAACTTTTTTGTTCGATTCTTCTGTTTATGTCAAGTCTGTCTTGTACTTTGCAATTATTTCATTCGGATAACTTTTTTTTTTTTTTTTTTAAACAGACAGATGATGAACAAAGATAAATGCAATTATTTTTGTTGTTGTTTATATATTAATTTCATTCTAGTCGTCGCCCATCCCAGGTCTTATATGATAAGAGTTTCTAACGAATTAAATTCACCACGGGTCATCATCATTTGTTTGACATATTGTCAAGAAAATGACATCCAGAAGAGAAATTGTGTCCATCATTCACGAGTGTGTTTATTTCTATCATCATTTCCTTGTGGATGACAACAGCAGCAGCAGCAGTTTTAGTCGCTAAACTGTACCAAGTACCGCTGACAGACTTGCGCAGGATCATAGACAATATATTCATTGTGTTGCAAGAATGATCTGGATTTTGCAGTTGGATTACTGATCAAGGGTCCCAGTGGTAATGTAGCACCTGAAAGAAAGGAAACAGAAATAAAAACCTGAGCTGTGAAATTGAATCGGAGCAAATTCATTGGTTGCAGTATCAAAAGTTTTATAAATTTGAAGACTTAGAATCAGAATTGATCGTTTGGTTTATCAATTCTGACATCTGTATTTATCATTAAATTCTTTAGAAACAAATACACAAGTTAAATCTTACTTAAAGAAATATCTGAGCAAATTAAAAAAAAAAAAAATCTTAAGATTAGCACGTTTTTCCAATGTTTTCTAAATTCGTTTTTTTTATTGATTAATTGATTTCACAGCATATCAACCTATGTTGTCATTTAATGCCGGAGTCTTTTTTTTTTTATACATTAATAGTTATAAGTTTTATGTATCTGGTGTTCAGTGTCTATGCTTATATAGTTAGATAAGGTTTTTTTTTCATTTTTTATTTTGTTGTTATCTCCAGATACTTGAGAAAGATAGTTGGGTCTACATAAGTGAATATGTCCTTTACAGTGTTTTCATTATATAGATTCAGTCGGTTTGTTTTCAAGTCTTTGCATCTTGTTAGCATATGATTGACTGTGTATGGTTCCTGGCAGGATATGCAGAATGGGGCTTCTTTTTTAAGTAAGAGTGTGTATTATAGAGGTATGACCTATTCAGAATCTTATTATAACTTCTTCCTTTCTGGTCATTCTTTTGTCTGGTTTCTGTTTTCCTACGGTTTCCTTGATTTGGTATAGCTTATTTCTAGTGCAGGAGTTCCACGACTCTTGCTATGTGTTTCTAATATATTTGTTAATGATTTGTTTTAGATCGGTATGAGGGATCTTATCATTGGTTATGGTCAAATTTAGTGCTGCTTTTGCTGTTTTGTCAGCTCTATCGTTACCCTTTATGTTGATATGACTGGGTATCCAACAAAAGAGAATGTTTTTATCATTAGGAATATCATCAACTTTATTTAGGGTTTTGGTGACTATTGAGTTCGTTGGTTTCCTGTTTTCCAGTGTTTCGAGTACTGATTTGGTATCTGAACATATAATGAATTCGTTATCTTTAGAGGATTCTTTAAGATCAAGATACTTTGGCACTGTAGATGGATGCTTTGTCTGGTAATCTTTTGACTAGGATTGTTTTATTGCATATGGCTGCACATCCAATGTTGTTTCCATCTTTTGAACCGTCTGTATAAATTGTTGAATGTTTGGAATATTTATCTTCAATTATTTGGAATTTTTCTTGATATATGATTAGATTGGTTTTTGTTTTAGGACACTTAATTAGGTCTGATATTATTTTTGGTTGTTTTGTCAGCCAGGGAGGATATTTAAGTTTTACAGATTCGTGTATTGTTGCAATATCTATCTGGGCTTTATTTATGGATTTTTCCATACGTAGGCTAAATGGTTTTATAGAATTTTCTTTTCTATTAAAGAGGTGTTTGTACTGGAGGTGGAAGGCACATTTATAGGCAGGATTAGTTGGACATGAAGCCAATTTTATACAATACTGTAGTCCTAGGTTTTCTCTTCTAAGTGACAATGGTGGTTCATCTGTTTCTACATATAAGCTTTCCACTGGGGAGGTGGGGAAGGCTCCTAGAGCCAATCTTAGTCCTTGGTGATTTATTGTGTCTAATTCCTTTATGTAAGACTTTCTTGCGGATCCATAGATATACCATCTATAATCCTACTTGGATCTGACAAGGGATCCGTATTATTTAATTATTGAGCCTTTGTCTGCACCCCATCATTCTGTGTGAGCTACTACTTTTAAGTTGGATGGATTTGTTGCATTTTTGTTTGAGGCATTTAATATGAGGAATGAATGTTAGCTTTTTATCAAGATG
This sequence comes from Euprymna scolopes, assembly GCF_053919585.1. NCBI lineage: Eukaryota > Metazoa > Mollusca > Cephalopoda > Sepiida > Sepiolidae > Euprymna > Euprymna scolopes. The sequence continues at coordinate 22,720,962 of NC_136517.1, forward strand.
ATGCCCAAGAATTAATATTGATCAACTATTGGTATAATTTCATTGTCCAATTTCAATATTGGGTTATGGTGCATTTTCCGGATTTGGCAGCAATTCTTTTTTTTTCTCTTTTTTTTTAAAAGTCAATTTAAAAAACATATCAGTTTTATTCACATTTTTTTTTAAAACTTTACTCAAATATTTCTTTTGTTTCAATAAGATTTAAATTTATATATATATATATATATATATATATATATATATATATATATATATATATATATACACTTAATATATATGCATACACAATTTAATATATATATACACACATATGCATACACACTTAATTTAACACAATTTAAATCTTATTGAAACAAAAGAAAAGAAATTAATTATGTCAACCCTTTTAAGAACTTGGTTCTTTTAGTTGAGCACTTTACAGTTCAAAACGCACATTATTAAAAATCTTTCTATTTTACTATCTATGCACCTAGGCAATACCAAATAGTCCTGCTTGTTGAGAATAAATAACCTATTGATAATAAGATATAAATCTCTGTGGTTCCTTACCGTATGGAAGTGTGACATCAAAAGCACTGTCCGGGATTTCGCGTCCTACTCCCACAACGCTGTTATATTCAACATCTGAGGCGTTGAGTGAATCACCTACATTCTTTGTGGTCTTCATCTTTCCAAGGGCCACTTCACAAAGGAGAGAAAACATGCTGTACGCTCCAACATTTCTGTCGTAACAATAATTTTTTGCTTTCGTGAACGTATCAGCCGTGTAAATACCCTGAAATTGAAACAACATTAGAATTCACTAATTATTTGTGCTGAGTTGATCAATCAGAATCACAACAAAACAAATTTTTAAAAACATTTTGAAAAATTAAAACTTTTTAAAAGTATCGGAACATTTTCCAATACCATCTTTAATAATATAATATTTTCTGTTCATTTTTATTTGAAACTTTATTTTTAATTGCTAGTCTTAATAAAAATATTAAGTATTTATTGATTTTAAAGTATCAGTAAAACTAAAATCTAGAGATCACCCCCCCCCGCACAAATGTACATACACACTATATTAATTTATTAGGAACTGCTTTAAAAAAATAAATATGTAAATTGTATAACAAAATTAAATAAGCATAAGCCATTTTGATCGTAATATAATTAGGAGAGGTTAAAAAAAAAAAAAAAAACTTTTGCGTTTATTCATTTAGAAGATGCCTATAACTATTACTACTACATGGAGTATTGTTGCCATATCTGAGCTGGTGAATCTACCATCAGTCTCTCATACCTAATAGACCCCACACTACCGGCTAAGTTCCAACCTCTGTCCCATCACTGTAATGTTGCATCCCTGTACCTGTGTTACAAGCACTTTAATGGAACATACTCTAATGAACTCATAGAACTTGTGCCCTCTCAACGTACATACCCGACCCCACGACTAACCCAACAAACAAAATCCTACCCCTTCACTTTTGTGATCTCTAGATGCCGGAAAATCTTCTACTTTAGTAGTTTCCTCTGAAGCTTAAAACTTTGGAATTCTCTCTGTATCCTATTAATCTGCAGAAGTTTAAATATAATGTGAACAAAGGTTTCACCGATCAACTCCACATAATTCTCTGTTCACACAATTTCAAATAGTAATCCCTTATATTCCAAGTGGCAATATGTTTTGCGTGGGGGGCGACAAAAAAAATTACTGTTTTATTAAAGATGTTTATTAATATTATTTACATTAGGTGGAGGTGGAAGAAAATTGAAAGAGACTACTTGTTATTTTGAAATAAATAATTTGCAATGCCAGTCCCATTACTTTCCAGACAAAACATGTATACAAATAATCGGTGCTGTAGATTGATCTTTTAGACATGCATTTCAAGTGAAAACATTATGTACTTGCTTGTCATGTCAAAATTAGTATAAATTAAAAAAAAAAAAATCATCTAGCAGACAAATAATTAGAAGTAAAATAGAATTTATCAAATTATTGAGCTTAATGATGTTTACATGCGGAAAAGATAGGTGACCAATTCAGTATGACAAACGGACTTATCTCCCTTGACTTAAATTAAGATTCCATCATTTTTAACAAATATAATTGTGGATGATTTTTTGTTAAGAATATACATCTAGCACATCTACTGAATCATTTTTTCATAATTTTTGGAATGTATACTAATTTCAACATGACATGTTTGCAATATTTTCCCCTGAAATGCGTTGGTTTAAAGGATCATCCATCTGCACAAGCACCAAATAATATAATATAAAACTATTTCAAAAAGAGAGATAGCCAGGGTAGAAGTGTGTATATATATTGATACCTACCTCTCCAAACATTTGACCAGACATAGGAGCTTCTGAGGGCGAAATGACGAGACCCCGGCTGAGAATGCTGATGAAGTTAGGTACGCGACTGCCATGCCAGAGTAACATACGATTCTCCAGATTTAATTCTTGAATTCGTTCTTCTTCTCCTCCTCTTGAAAGACGGTAGATCGCATGAACTTTAACGTTATGGTCTGCAAAAAATAAAAATTAACAAAATCAAAGAGTCAGGATCTAACAAGAAAAGAAACATTTGAATAAGACATGTTTATTGTTAATGTTTTCTGACATGAGTGGATGATATCTCAGGATATGCATAGCAAGGAGAGATTACTTTAATTTAAAAACATATTCTTAGATCCAACCTGGAATACCTTCATTCTGCAACTTTATGTATGTATATTTTATGTACAAGGTTATTACAATAAAGAGTCCTGGGCTATTTTGTTATGATCTGTGCCAACCAGACAATGGCTGGCAATGACAGATTAATTTCAAATGTAAAGGGCTGATCACGAGGAAACTAATCAACTCAACAATTTTCTGGGTTATAGCCAACTAACGTACTTCCTAACTTCCAGCGTGGCTGTTACCAGAAGTGATTACACGGCAAATCAGTTTCTTCACTTTTGTTTTTTAGTATTTCTATTGTAAAGCTGTTTATAAAATATAAGAAAAGGAAATTATTGAAAAATATACAATAAAAATTAACAAAATTATACAGATAATAACAATGAGTCTTTATTTGCATTTTTAGCAAAATTTTAAAAATAAGAGTTTATTTTATAAAAAATCTATGTTTATAAAATTATGAAAATAAGTTTGTTTCTTTTTATTTTAAAAATAAGCTTTTTTTAAATAAAATTATTTAATACATAAATTAATTCGATATATTTATAAGTATATGTTTTTGAAAGTATAAAAATAAAATTACTGAACTCAAAATTACAAATGAAATTATTGAAATCAAAAAACCTAAAAAGACATATCCAATACATGATATTCTCAAGAGAGATTTCAAAAAGTTTTCAATAATTCATAAAACAAAAAAGAGTGCAAATGTTTTCAATTCTTAAATAAAAAAATTATAAAAAAAATAATTAAAATACGACCAAAAAAGCTTTTCAATGATTAAATAAAAAAATTATAAAAAAATAATTAAAATAAAACCAAAAAAGCTTTTTCGATGATTAAATAAAAAAAAAATTAAATAAAAGAAAAAATACATGCACAGGGGAAATATAGCCGTGAAAGGAAAAGTGAAGGAACTGATTTTCCTTGTCACTGCTTCTGCTGTCATGTTGAAAGTTAGGAAGTACATTAGCTGACTATAACAATTTCCTGTAACTAATCCTCTACACTAAATCAGGGCCCAACTTTTCTACAAAGGATGGAAAAATGCATTAGTTACTTAATGTAGATTTTCATTTTTTTTTTTTCTTTCAGTGTTTTAATCATTACTAGCTGGACACCCGGCGTTGCCCAGTCGTACAATACACTTAAACATGATTTTTTTTTTTTTTAACCTTTGCAAACTGTATGTATTATTATAGAATCAATCCTCCATTGAATGTTATATATTTACGAAGAATAATTTGCCCGGTCGATTTTAATTTGAAAAAAAAAAAAAAAAAAAAAAAAAAAAAAAAATCTGTGTTTGTTTACAATATCATGTCAGCTGATATTTGGGCTTGATTTTAAAAATAGTCTTTCTTCTCGTAGCGATAAAAGGAAGAATTATTTTTATTTTTTTTTATGTTACATCAGCCAAGATTACACTGGTATAATGTAAAATATTCCTCTGTAAAAATTCGTTTTATCTACAAGAAGAGAAGAAAGATTATTTTTAAGATCGGATTTTTTCAATTTTCGATACTTATCAGATGAATTTCTGTACAAAACAAAACATATCTAAGAACACTGCCAGAAATATAAATTGCATTTGTGTGAAATTTGCAGAAGATAGGTTCCGAAACGACTGAACCTATGAGGAAGGAACACACAAAGTGACTTTTATATAATAGCATAGAGATAAAAAAAAAAAAAAATCTTGTACGTGGTTCACAACCATGTTAGAGCTTCTAGTCGAATAATTGTTTTTCAAAATGGATATGTGTAGAAGTATATGTGCATAAAGGTGTGCCCGTTTAGTGTTGCATTTGGTGAGGAGTGTACAATTTTCACATGTAGTATATTGATTATTAATCTGTTGCTATGTTACTTTTTATTTTTATTTTTTATTTCCTATTGTAATATAGTGAGTTGCGCAAAAGATACCAACTCCCATCAACATATTGAATAAAAACTATTATTATTGTTATTGTGTATGTGTGTGTGTGTGTGTGTGTGTGTGTGTGTGTGTGTGTGTGTGTGTGGAAAGGGCACATTATAGGAGAATACCCCTCATTGTCTTCAATTCAAATAAATTAAGGCCCAACTTTTGTGCATCATATGTATAAAGTCATCCTTTTATACTGACTAAATGTTCTCAATATATATTTTAGAAATGAAGCTAATCAAGAGGTTGACTTCTATAGAACGCACAACTCTTTATTCTTAATTATTAGTACTGCTTGTATCAAGGATCAAACATTCAACTTTCTCAAGACTGTTACTTAGAATTGATTATTTCTTAGCACATTATCCATCGCATAAGGAGTTCATGTGGAAAGAAAATTTTTATTCTTTGAATTTTCAGGATGAAGGGTTTATTAGAATTATTTATAATTGCGGAAGTCATGAAAAATTTATACTGCTACGAGAAGTGGATCAAAAACATTACTAATTGAACACCTTTTGTATAAGGCTATCCTTTATATTGACATATGGAATCGACCAATACTAAATGCACTCGATACATATATTAGAAACTAATCTTTACTTTGAGCTAAAAAAAAAAAAAAAGCACAAATCTTTACTCATTCGAATAGATCAAGTTTTATAAGTATACATTTTCAATTTTGTAGCAGCCATAACATGGTAAAAAAACTTTGTATCGGCTGTAGCAAGGATTAAACCTTCAGCCTCTAGAACACTGTCACTTAGAACTGATTAATACTTTTTATCCGTTGCAACACGATTCCAACCCTTGGTACAGTGTCACTCTCAATGAATTGTTAAACTTGAAAAAATAATTCTTACCTGTGCTGTAAATGTACTTCAGTATATACTGAGTTTCAAATTCATTTTCACTCATTAATTTAATGTGACAACCAATTGCTTTGTAAATATAGTCCAATGGATTCATTTCTGAAAAGAAAAATTGGAAATGAATAAAAAAAATATTTTACTTTTTTATAAATAAAAATGTAATCATATTGTTTAATATGCTGGATGGTTTATAGAAAGAGATTTACAAACAACCCCGATCTCTGGCCAGGTCTTTATCCTTCTTTCTCTCATGTCTATCCTTATTATTTCCTCCCACATAGTCTTTTCTTTTGGATTGAACATGTTACTTTAATAGTTCTACATTTAGTGAATCAAGAGCTTTCATTTATCCTTTCAAGGTGACCACACCAACAAAGCCTCCTGTTTTGCACACATCTCCGTATATTGTCTAGATTTGATCTCCCACTAAGATCATAAGCTCTAAGTGTATCTTACATTACATCTAAATCTAATTTCTCCACATCTGAGTTTTCATTCGTTTCCATTGTTAGCCATTACTTGAGACGAATGAAAACTCAGTTGTGGAGAAAACATATTTGGTTGGCGATACTGATGAACAAGACACAGATATTCAAAAATGCATTTGTCTTTTTTAAGAGGAAGACGATAAAAAAAAAAAATAGCAAAAACTGCTTCTGGGCTTCCTCCATTTCTCATGAAATTGATCTGATTAATGTCAATTACTCAACGTGATTCATGATCGTGTTGAATAATTGACATGAATCAGTTAAACTGTGTGTGTGTTTGTATGTCTTTATGATATCAACACATAGCATAGAAAAGCGAATCCCAAATGTTGTCTATTTCTATCTGTCTGGTCATGTTGGTCCCCAGAGATTTTCTTTTCAACCTGATCTAGCTTCGGCTCCAAACTCTCCAATCTCTTTCAGAGAACCTCCAACTGTCTCAAGCTGGAAACTGTATTCAACTGTCACAAACTCAAGAAAGTTTGTAAAATGTCCCTAACTGTCGTAAATTGCCACAAAATTCACTGCTAATCCTAAAACTGTTAACTAACCTTAAATATGTATCGACCTATTTGCCCGATCTTTTGCCCCAGTCACTTGGCACACCTTGATTAACAATCCTATTTCATCAGTCTTTGTGTTCCTTCATACACAACATCATCTTCATTTCTAAGAGCTTTCTCCCAATAACCTTTGTTCTGCTGATCAACTTATTTCATTATTATTGTTCTTCCTCATACGTTTTCTTTTTGTGTGGGTGTGTGGAGGTACTATAGTCACAAAACGTCAAACTAATCACATACCTTTTAAATGGTGTTGAGCCCCAAGTAGGATGCGGCTGGCCATTTCATAATCCAAAAGATTGGTTATCTTCCTCAAATGGTCCCTCAGGGAGCGCTTGTCATGGATTGGCCGGATTTTTTCATATTCATAGCCCGCTTGCGGAACTAATTGGAAATACTCATTGCTCAACTTGGCAATCTGGGGAAACAAAAAATTATTTTCAAATATTGATGCAACACCTTTAATTTCTGTAAAGACGCTTCACTACCTTTGTTTCCTTTCTCTCTTTACTCATTATAGTTGAATCTTGTGCCAGACTTAAGCCTAATTGTTAACACGGCAAATATTATTGCAGATACAAATGGTGAAAAGAAAAAATGCTGATCTTTTAGGATATGAATAGTCAGGTGATTGATATTGCTTGTGTGACGAACATATAGGATGAGAACAATAATTTGAATGGAAATTATTAATCCTCATTTAATTGTTTAAATGCTTTCAAAACTTCAAAAAGATAAAAAAAATTCTTTTTTTCAGAACTATTAATAAGATGAAAGAAAATGGCTTAATTGTTTACAGAGAAACAGAAAGACCTTCTGGTCTTGTACATTTCCTAATCATTTATTTAAATAGGATTTTTTAAAGTTAACTTTGGTACTCTATTTTGTTATTTCAATAAATAACTGATTAAAATAGTACATAAAAACAATAATGTGCAATTCTCATGAAACAAAAAGTGTTAACAATTTTAGTAGTAGTACGAGGCCTCCTTCAGTCAGAGTAGCAAGATTGATACTGTTTGACACCAATGCCAACCCACATGGTGGTAAGTTGGAGGTAACAAAGAAATACCTTTGAGGCTCAACTGCATTTTTCCTTGAGGTTTGCTGCTACTGAAGTCTTTCTCATTGGTGAGTATTACACAAGGCAAGGAAAGTTTGAAATCTGGATTTACTTTCCCCTAGACACTCTTCCGAGGCTGATGAGCCCAACCTATGTAAAAATTTATCACTATAGTGATAATAAAACCTATTGTTATAATTATTGATGATGAAAATTTAGTTACAGAAACCTCACCCATTCTCACATCTCCACCAGTAGAGCCAGATAATTCTACCAGCAAGAATCACACCTCCTCCCCTCAATCTAAAATAAAATAAAAATAAATGATCTTAAGTGATGTACAAACAAAATACAACTTACATTTTCACAAGTGGTTTGGTAATCTGACTCTTGGGTAGCAGAACCTTTGCTTTTTTCCACGATTTGAATTAAGTCTCTGAAAGATAAATTAAAAAAATCAATAATATTGTTTGGACAATTAATTGGAATAAGAAAAATGCAAACTTTTACAAAAATTGTGCCTACTTTCCGATGTCAAAAAAGTTTTTTTTTTTTTTAAATTATTTGCTTTTGTTTAAAATTTAATTTACCATTGTTCATATTAATAATAAATATTTATTGATTAGTTAAAACCTAAAATCTATAGATCACCATCCACAAGTGTATGTTCACGTTTGTAAAAATATGCATATAATGCATAGCTTTTTATGGTAATAACAAAACACTTTTATAGCCAAAAATTTTAAGATTAAAAAAAAAATTTGGTAATTGTATTGGAATTGGGAAAGATTTTGGAATTGTCCCATCACTAATGATGGTAAGAAATCCCTTATTCCAAGAAAGTGTTTGGACTGAAGTGGGTTATTCCCAAATCCTCCACCCCTACCACACTCACACACATGTAACTCTGGTACAGTCCATTCTTGAGTCTGTTATCCAAGCAATAAATTCTATCTCCATAAAGATAGCGTACAGCTGGGGTGTGTTCAAGCATTTACAACCAGGACGATGACATGAGCCGCCATGCTAACCTAAAAACAACTTAAAAAACTAAATCTGCTATTACTTGAACAGTGGAGCATGAAAGGCGACTTGTTTGTAGTGCAGATCATTAATGGGGATTTCAAGAGATTTTTCGGCCTAATATCTAATTGCAGTCTCTATGGACATGTGCAGAAATTGTGCCGCTGTAGTTTTTGTCTCAACAGAAGAAAGGCAGCATTCTTTGTCCAGGTTTCCTACCATATTCAGATTCAAAATGGCCTTCGACGAACATTCAGGTAGTATATAGATGTATTTAAAAAAAATTTTTTTTTTTTTTTACATAACTTGCAGCACTTTGCTACGTTTTTTTTTTGGGGGGGGGGGGAGGGGGGGGGATAAAAATCACGAAGAAGAAAAAAATCAGAGCAAGAGGACTTACCGGAGCTGATGTAAAATTTTCAAGGCATTTAATAAAGCCTCTTTTTTTATTTGCCCAAATGGCATAATGTCTGTATCAATTCCGCACATACTGTAGGCAGTTGAGAGCATTTTCACGCTGCTCTGAAAACACAAGATTATACAACAGCAATCAACATTGGCAATATAGTATAACGAATTCATAAAATACATCGGTAGATAGTAGAGAGAGGATCTTGATGTCCAGTTGTATATGGTGTGAAAGTATATTCTTCACCAAATTTGGAACAGTGCACGATTTACTGTTTGATGATCGTTTCTGTATCAAACTGATTATTTGTAAGTCACCATTCTCATGCGTATTTAAAACATGAACACAAAATCATTCATAAGAAAAAAGTAATTGATGGTTGCGAGTGATTTGGCTTTTATATTATACATGTAATACTAGGCATGCCAGCTACAATAACATGAATATGCAATAACTGTAGAAATTTACACAGATGACAAACATACTGCAAATCTCTCATAAATCTCTCATATATATATATATATATATATATATATATATATATATATATATATATATAGTAATTTATAAAATATATATGGCGATTAAGATACACTGAATATTCTGCGTTTCATCCACTCTAGGACTCTTCAGGCTTATGCGCTTTACCTACGTATTGAGCACTTTTGAAGTAAATACTTCAAGTTTACGCATAAATTTATACTTTCGTATATTAATTTTATTTGAGTAAATGAAGTAGTTATAGTCACACACACACACATATATATATAATAAAAATTACAATAAGTTTACCAAGGTAATGAAAACGGTAAACTTAAAATATATTATAAATATTAAAGAGTTAATATTTACAAGTAATCTCAACCAGATGTAAAAGCTCAATAAAACCGAAAAGGAAATAGAGCTTATAATATGAACAAATGATTAATAAAACATGTTAAAAGACATCTTTTCTTTTAATGATTTGGAACTCATTCCATTTCTGATTTTTTCCAAGGAATTCTGCCTTTTGGATCATTTTGGACCATTTGGAACTTACCTGTTGGATTGGAAATTTTTAATTCTACCGTGTTTGGATTTTGCCATTCTTGGATTTTTTACCCTTCACCGGACTATCCATTCATGTGAAATTTTTTTATCATTTTTCTTTTACCTCCTAATCCCCTTACCTCACCCTTTTTTTAACCAAGTAAGATCTGTGACTTACTTGTAGTTTCACTAAATACTTTTACATGCAAAATCCGATCCGGCATTTTGCTAATTCCTGCCCTCTGATGAGAAGGAGAGTATTTCTTCGAAACTCCACGGATTAAGGACTATCCACTTATCTTGTGCTTCCTTTTTTAAAATTAAATATGTTTTTAACTCTTTTTCAAGATGTTTTTTAACATATTTTATTAATCATTTTTTCATTATATATATATATATATATATATATATATACATACATACATACTTTTACAGTTATTTTTGTTAAAAATGTATATAAATGTTCTTTTGTATATTTGACAAAAAAAAGGTGATATAAAATCTAAGTACGGTTGAAGGAGAAAAGATAAACTCACCAATTCTTTGATAAGTTCTTGTAAACGTGGAGGGAGCTTTGATGGTAGATCCGAATTTAGATCAAACTTTATAGGTGGTTTCTTTTTACCCTTTATCCGGTCTTCTGTTTGTACCAAGCGATATTTTTTCGGATGATTCTTGAAACTGGTAAAAGAGATAAAAAGAAAAAAAATTTGTCATTTAAGCAAAGTAACTCCAAAAACAATGGCTTATAGGCACACAAACCTAGCAAGCTGTTAAATTTTGTTACAATCACACAATATAACTGCATATAAATCTGTTTTCGTTTAAACCCGTTTGTCAGGTGATATATTTTTCATCTCCTGCTACACTCAACCGAAAAGAATTCTATTTGTTGTACTGTCCATAGTTTACTTAAAATCCATGTTTTTTTTTTTTCAATATGTCACTTTAACTTTCATTGTGATCCTTCGGCAAGAGCTTGTTATTTCAGCATTTCCATATGTCTTCAACTTGTGTTAGTGAAGTCATTAAGTGTGCACTGGGATAAACAAGATAAGAAGCAAATTTTGCAAAGGTTTATCTTCTTTCTTCTAATATATAAATCTCTGTTGTCTGTTCTGTGTGTTAGTTTGTATGTATGTCCGCTAAAAACTTGTCATCTATTTCAAACAGGCACGAACGTGATATCATTAGAAAGAGCAATCTCTTGGACACATAATATCAGAAAATTAGAAAAAAATGTCAATTATTCCATGTAGAAATGTTTTGTTTGAAGGGAGAGGGAGTTAGGTAAAAACCTTGGTTTCAACGTTTGTTAATCACACATGTGAGAACCGTCAATTGTTGTTTCACTTTAAAAGGCTAAATTTGCAACGTCATAACATCTGGGTGTTCATGGTCCAATTGATAACCTGTTCGCTTACAAACTTAACTTTTGCAATTGTGAAATTTCGAGATGAGGTATGGAAAAGGGGTTAGCTCTGTATTGTAAGAAATCTGACCATGGGTTTGAGGGTGTGTCTGTGAATTATAAAAAATCAATTTTCAGGGTTCACTAGGGTATTAAGTCTTAAAAAATACCCTAGTGACCCCTCATAATTGATTTTTTTTTGTAAATTTATGGACACATCCTCAAACCCATGGTCTGATTTATTATAATACAAAACTAACCACTTTTCCTTAGGTTTCAGCGAATCAAAACAATACAAACGTTAAGTTCGCGTCCACTCCACCATGCAGCTGATGGCACCCAAGTCCTGTTTTTTTTTTTTTTTTTTTTTTTTTTTAATAAATATTTTACGAACCCTCTCCCTACTAATCTATATCTATATATCTCCAAATCCGTTTCTCCATTTAAAAATTTAAAGTAAACTGGTTAACAAATTTATAAATTTAATTAACTTGGAAAAAATGCATCGTTCAATTTTTTTTTTTTTTTTTACATAAGCGTCCCAACTTATCAAGGCCGGTAGACCACTCAAGGATAAGGGTTAAAGAGTGTACAGTAGTCAAAAGGACAATATAATAATTTTAGTTTAGTTGTCTCCATTGCATCAATACAATATTACTGCAATTTATGGTGCAAGTCCAAAGTACAACCTAATTAACAAAATACAAATTTTTTTTATGTACATAACTGTTACAGAACAAAAATGTCACATTCCAAAAATCATAAATTGATCAAGTTTTTTTGTTTTTTTTTTTTAAATAATTTTAATGATTTTTAGCAATTTTACTAGTAAATTGTAGCCATTACAAGGTTGATTTTGATTAGGGTAGTTCGAATTGAGTTATCTCCATTTATTTATTAAATGTGGTGAATCATGGCAAAACATTCGTGCTTCCTCATAGAATTTGATTTTCTTGATTTAAAAAAATAAAAAATACTTTTTACATGATTTTTGGAAAATTACATTTTCGTTCTGTGATGGGTACATACATGATAAGGATTTATCTTTATTTTTTTTTTTAATTAAGTTAAAGGCTGTATATGCACCTAATCACATTGCCTCAGTTATCTCCTTTTGCAGAAATTTCTAATGACTTATTAAGACATCAGGATGGGGGTAGTAATTACCCGATTTTCACACTTTTTGACTTTTCTTTTCAGATTGTTAATTTTGACAAGGGTCACACCAAGTGTATGATAACCCATATCTGTAAAATCGAATCAGTGTCATGGTTGAATGAAAGATAAGGCAGAGACAAAACAGAGTTAAACAATGATGAATGGCATCATGTTTTCGAGCTGAGAGAAACAAGCATTTTTCAAATCAGTTTCTCCATGGAAGCCATGTGAACAAGTCACCATCAATGAAGTAGTAAACTGAACATCTAAGCGAATGTTACTGTGTCTGTATAGGTCACTCATTTCATTGTAGAAAGTAATTAATCAGCTAAGATTACATTGGTCTCTCTCTAAGTTCATTCTCTCCAAATAAAACCCTGAAGAAAAATTAGTAAGTGTCTCCTTGTGTCCTCTTTCTTCATGAAAGATTATTTCTGTAGTAACGATGAGACATAATGAAGAAAAGAGTTTTGTCTTAGTTAAACAGACGAGATGATCAATAGCCAGTCAGAAAATGCGAAGAAGAGAAACCGCAACAATGAAGAGAATTAAAAAGACCCTGTTATAAACACTGACATTTACGTATAAAGATTGTTTTGCTATAAAAAATAAGTGGGTTGAGCTGGCTTTCACTGAAAATAACAAATTCACATGCAATCCCCAGCCACATGTATATCTTGATCAAGAGATATGAAATACAGTGTCATGTATTCCCAAATGGTCATCCATCTGATTCTGAACCAGGTTCGACATCACTTAGCTTTGGTAATCTAATGAGAATCAGTGCCTCAACATGATTATGTCTCAACTCATAGGCAGAGGTTTAAATCTTGTTTAGATGTCATTTTTATTGATGCTGCCAGCCACATAGTTTCATTTAATCATAACATCATCTGCGCAACACTTGTGTACATTAAAAATTTATATTTAAATAAATGCAACTACTCACTGTTTTATTTTGCTCCAATCATTGCTTGTTTTGGATTTAAATATTTTACAGAATTCCTTTGAAGCTTCTTCCAACGAGAAGAATGGTGTATGCTGAAATTGGCCTCTGTCTCCGATCCGACCCCAGCGAGTGAATAATACATACAGGTCTTTGTTTTTCTCTCGTAAAAGCTAAATGACAAAAAGTTTCAGAAATTTATAATTTACAAAAGAAAAGAGAAAACATTTTGTACAAGGATATGAATAATCAACAGCAAAAAAAAAAAAAAAAAAAAAAAAAAAAGTTGAATTAAAAAGGTTAAAATTGATTCACCTGCATCTTATAAAAATTGTACATTCCCCAGACACCACAACTGACGTCTACTTTGGTGAGAAGAACATCAAATGCTAAAGATTGGTTACTATCCTCGACCACTTCACTGTAAAAAAAGAAAAGAATAATTACCATCTCTGCAAGTGGAATGATGTACTTTCTTTATTAACACATAAATGTTAAAATTAAACATTTTCTTTAATTTCTTTTCAAAAAGAGCATTTATTCATACGATATATATTTTCAGGCAACGGTTAAATTTTTCAATTTCATTTTTAAAATTTGATAAAATAATTTCTTTTTGTAGTTACTTTAGTTGGTTTTTCAAAACCATTCAATTATTTGTAGACACTGTGTGACGAGGCAAAAGCCATGTTGTCCGACACAGAAATGGCACTGCGTGTGCACAACTGGATTCAAAGCGTGCAAGCCTCGTATAGCAGAAAAGATGGTGAATTTTCTTGTGTGCATAGTATTTTTTTCAGTCATACAGATTCCTGCATATCATTCATTTCAGAGGGAGGGGCCAAAGTAAAAGACTCAAACACATCTTTATATTTATTTTAGTTTTTAATCCTTAACTTGGCAGTGATAGAAAGTAAAAAAAAAAAAAAAAGACGGCAATCAGGAGCCAAGCCACTTAAATTTATCAATTAAAAAAATAAAGAACATTTTTTTTTTCACTGAATAAATCATATATTGGCAAAATTGCCTGTTAAAACCAAATATTATGTTTGTTTAACCAACATATCAACCTTCTTTGGGTCATTTAATGCTGTATATAAAATTTTAATTTTTAGATACTTTCGGAGTTGATTTTCGCAGGGTATATGCAAGTAATGTTTTGGTATAGTTTGTTCTTTGATGTTGTTTATATTTTATGCTAAAGATTTGCTCTTTTTAAGAAATTTAGAATGGTTTTGGGATTTTCTTTTTCGAAGAATTCTTTTTAGTTTGTGGCCTTGTCAGTGTTGACGAATTTGAGTGAGGTCATAGTAGTCAAGTAAAAAGTGTTTCACTGTATAAGGTTTGTGACATGGTATACATTTGGGAGGTTCTTCCCTTTTTAGTATAAAGGAGTGAGTTATGTATGTCTATCTTATCCAGATACGTGATAAGAATACTTCTTTATGCGATTTTCTGGGATCTAGTATTTTTTTTTTTAAAGTATACATGTAATTTAGAAAAGCTTGTTTTGCCAATTGTTCCAGTTTTCTTGCCATTTCTTTGTGATAAAATTGTTTATTGAAGGTTTGTAGTTCATATATGGGGCCTTTATGTCACTTATTGGGAGTTTTAGGCAATTTTTTGGCCACTATGTCAGCTTTTTCATTCCCACAGAAACCATAGTGATTAGGAATCTAACAAAAGAAAGTTGTGTGTTGTTTGATAGAATGGATCCTTTGTAACAGTTTGATAAGTAAGGGATTGTTTAATTTTTGATTTTTTAATGATTCAAGTACTGATAATGAATCTAAAAATATTATGAATTTTTTTGAGTTTTGATTGGTGATAATATCTAGAGCCAAGTTAATGGCTGTAATTTCTGCACTATAGATTGAGGAGTTATTTGGTGACCTTTTCTTCCGAATAGTGTTTTCTGAAATAGCGACACATCCCACTTTGTTTTGATCTTTGGAATCATCTGAGTAAATGTGCGTCCAATTTGGGTAAGAATCCAGAATGTTTAGTTTTTCTCTATAGTCTGAGGGGTGAGTATTGGATTTAGTATATATTGTCAGGTCTAGCATAACTTTGGGTTGATTTAACAGCCAGGGTGGAAGTTTTGTGAAATTTTCCTTGTGGATACTGGTTTAATCTATTGAGTTGACTGCAAGTAGTTTTATCGTTTCTTCCATGAAAAGACCAACAGGTTTAATTACATTTTTTTTCTTTTTTTTTTTTTGAATAGACGTGTGGGATTGAAAGTGAATTGGTTAGGAGTCGAATTTTCGTAAAACAGCTTTATATAGGCGAATTTCTTTTTGGCATGTATCGTTAAACCAGGGTTTTTGTTGTTAGTTCTGCTACTTTTAGGAATACATTCATGTGCAATGGCTAGTAATGTTATAGAAAAATATTCTATGGATTTATTTGGGTTTTCCTCCTGAGTTTTTGTTGGCATTTTTTTTATATTCCTCCCAATTTGCTTTTCTTTTGTTTTTTTTATTTTCCATTGGGAGAGATAGTTTTTTGTTTCTTTCAGATTTGTTAAAACCACTGGAAAATGGTCACTACCTCATGAATCTTCTAGAACCATCCAGTCATAGTCCATGAAAATAGTGGGGTCACACAATGATAGATCTAGTAACTGTGTAGGTGCCTGAAGCAGAATGAAGGTATGCGTATGATTTATTGTTTAATATGCCCATGTCATTATCATTAATGATTTTTTCCCTTCTTATCCAAGTACGCAGATCCTCATATATCGCTGTGACAATTAAAATAACAGTAAGAAGGGTTTGGGTAACTGATTTATTACTTCGTTCAGCTCTGTTTCGTTTATTGGATCCTGGGGTGGGGTGTAAATGGTGCAGATATTTATAGTTCTGTCTATTGTGGCTGCTGTAGCAATGGCTTGAATATTAATTTTTTAGATCTATTTTGCTTTGTGGGATTATATTTCTAATAATAGATACTACTCCAAGGCTCTATGTTGGGTATTGTGGATGTGGTTGCATTGTTTTATATTTATTTTATCTTCAGCTTTTAAAAAGGTTTCTTGGAGACATATGATGGCTGGTTGATGGTTTGTTATAAGAAGTAATAGGTCATTTATGTTAGGTTTTAGGCCCCGGCAGTTCCATTGGATGATTGTTTTTTTTTAGTTATGGTTTGATTTTATGCATTTATTTTTAACTTTTGTTAGTCGTTGGTGTCTGATCTTCGATCTTCCGTGTCCATTTTCTCAAATCTGTTTCGCATTGAATCTCTTGGTCTGAAAGTTGAACGTTGTGTGTTTATTTTGGTTTTAACTTCTTTGTTGGTTGATGATTTGTTTCCTTTTCCTTCATGAGCAATTTTTCGTGTCTTTTTTCTTTTTGGTGAGATTTTCTACAAATGTTGTAGCACTTTGGGATTTTATGGTCTTGAGTTTGAGAGTTTTGTAAGTAATCATTATTTTCAACGTTTATTTGCTTTATAGTCTTTTTTTTAAACTCTTCCATTAGTTCCCTTATTTCGAGTAATTTCATAATATCTTCAAGTTTGATGAATTTGCTTTTGTTGTTTGGTTATTTAGTCAGGTGGTATGCTGTATGTTTTTTTTGTTATAACAGAGCATCTTATATTTTCGGCTAGGTTACAAGCTTCTTAGGATGTTATATTTTTTATATATTTTATTTTAGTAATTTCTTTTTCTTTCTTCCATTTAGTGTATTCTAATGCCGCACTGACAGAGCGGAAAACCAAATATTAAAATTGCAAAAATGTAAATAAGATTAGGTACTGTAATACTTTCATACAGTGTGAGAGATGGCATTTCTGGAGAGACTGATATAAGCAGACTGAAGAGAGTCCAACAAAGGAGACCGGATATTGGTTCCGATTGTTTTGGATTTGCAACTGACCATACCAATGTTTTTCTGATTTTTTTAGTAAGACACACAAATAAATATATAATATTGGTTAGTTATAAGATTTTTGATTGAATAAGAGATGAAACTGTATTGTTTCATAGTATACTAAAAACTGAGATATCAGTATTGTCGATATACAACAAACAGTCAGTGTTGCACTTTATTCTGTCTTTGGTCAGCACAAGGTAGATCCTTCCAGACTAAGACAATTCTTATTTTTGTTCCAATCCAGAGTGCCCCTTTTTGAAGAGCTGGATTTCCCCACATTTAAAACTGCCCTTGTGGGAAGGCAAGTACAAAGAAAGAGATACTCGAATCTTAAGTGCTTATGTGCACCTAACAAGCCATATTTTTTATGCACCTAACAAGCCATATTTTTTATGCACCTAACAAGCCATATTTTTTATGCACCTGTATCACCTCGCATTAGCCGGAAGTTTGTTTTTTGTTTTAATTTCATTTTACGTTTTGTACATCAATTTGTCTTTTCTTTTAATTTCATCTCAAAAAGATATTTACATTTTTTGGAAAAATAATCCAATGACATAATAGGTGTCAGTATTACATTTATAATGTTGTACTAGTTCTTAGCGAGATTAAACTTTGTTTTTTCAAATTCTCACAGTAATAAAAAACATTGTTCTGATATAATAGTTTAGGTCAGCATTTCTTAACCGGGAGCTTGCAGAATTCAAGGTTTTAAAAGCAATGAAGCCAGTCTTCAATAGCAAAAAATATCTCCCTAGCTTCTGGTTGTCTGTTCAGCATGTATATCATCTACTCAGTAAGAAGGAATCTGTAATGCTTATACAATTCGCTTCAACATAATTTTACGAAAGGATTTTATGACCCAGTGACCATTAAAACGAAGTTCAGAAGCCATCTTGATGTTACGAACGAGATTCGCCTTGCTGTGTCCAAAACGAAGCCAGCAAATGTTCTATTTTCAGCAAAATTTTCACTTTGATTTATTAATTTTAGAGTAATTAAATAAACAACATAACAGAATCGACATTTTTTTTTTTTTTTTGCTGAAGTACAGAGACCAACGAGTGTTGAGATACTCAGTAAGGGGGCCACAGTTCATCAAAGATTGAGAAACATAGGTTTATCAATCTATGTACTGAAATGAATTAATTTGCATATACATTTGTACAAGGACACTTCAATAATTGACTATTTTTTTTATAATCAATTATTTTAACTAGTACAAACAGACATTGGCCAGATATCTTCATTTTACCCTTTTTTTTTTTTTTACCAAATATTTTTTTATTTTGAATGGAATTTTGATAGGACCAAACTGTTATAAAATTATTAAAGAAAATGCATTCTACTAGGAAATTTAAAAAAAGATTTTCTTTTTAAATTTGTTTTAATTTATGCAATTATTTTTTTTATTATTTCTATAAGTATTTGATTAATAGTAAACAATTAAGTGTGTAATAGTTAGAAACAAAACTAACACATGTATACAAATGCAAAGTATGACAAAACTAAACTCACCAGGAGGTGCGGATGTTGCAGTTTTCGTCTGGTTGAGGCTTAAATTCTTGTTCACTAACCGACTCCATTAAATTGGAGAGCATAACCGATTCAATGGCTTTACTGTCGGTTTCAAAATCAACATTTGGCAAAGTATTAGAGATTCCATCAGGTTCTCCTAAACAATTGAATGTAGGTTTCTCCTGTTATAAGGAAAATAAAAAATATACAAACATTACTCAATAAGAATATAAATAGTGGTATGAGAGAGAGGGTGAAGAAGAGACTGAGAGAAAAAGAAAGGGAGATTAGACAGGAGGAAGAAGAGGAAAGAAAGAGCAGGGAAGAAATAGAAAGGGGGGCAAACAGGGGAGAGAAAGAGGGGGGAAGACGAGAGGAGAAAGAGAAATTGTTTGGTGAAAAGTTCAAGGAAATTTTGACTTCTAAAACATCTTACATATGTTTCAGGGTTGTGTTTTTATTTTTGCAATATCGACACAGCACAAATCAAAAGATTGTTAATTTTTTATGGATATAAAATAAATTCATAGAAGTCTATTCATTTTATAAGAACAGGCTTGAGTAAAAAAAGAGATAAATAAAAGCCTGGCCAGACATCAGTTAGTTTGGAAAGTCAGTTTCTAAAAGCTGTCCAATGCATGTCAAACAGATGTTAAACTAAATGTGATGATAATGATGTTGAGAATAAGCAAGTCTTACGAAAATTACAAACTTCTCTTAGACAATCTTGAATTACCCAAGTACCATTGGAGTTTAATTGATGTTGGAGTTGATAAAAAAGAATACAAACAACCAAAGCTTAGCAACAAAATCCTAGAAAGTTTGAATTCAAAGAACAGAAAAAAAAAATTCCTGTTCTGGGTGATAAAGATTCAACCCCCTACACCAGTCAACACTGGATTATAAAGTAGAAAATTTACACAGCTTAAATGAAGTTCTTGTTTGAAACTATTTTTAATGAGCAGGAAATACCAAGATTCATTAAGCTTTCTATTTTGTTTTATATAGTCACATATTAAATGAAAATGACAATTTAAAAAAAAAAAAAAGGAAAAAAAAAAAAAACTATTTTGCAGAGATATTAAACTGGTGACCATGTGAAACTTTACCACCATCAACCTTCTAATAATAAATTAACATTAAATAGACTGTTAGATTCTGGCGGTATCTGAGCTTCAAATTTATATATATATATATATATATATATATATATATATATATATATAAAATTTTAATTGGAAAAACAAATTTTTAAAATATTTGTTGTAAAATCAGTATAACAAACTAAAAAGAAAAAAAAAAGATTATTTGCAATATGATGATTATTGTTGAAACTATAAAGTAACTTCAAATAATTCTGAATGAAAATTAAAAAAAATTTTTTTTTAAATAGCCTCTTTGTTTGAACTGCTTGCCTTTGGAATTCTCTCCCTGCTCCTTGTTTCCCTGACTATACCAACATGCAAAAATGTGATATAAAAAAATCATCTCGCTGCCTCAGTATACATTTAGGATGTTGTTAACTCACAGTAGCCACTTATGTCTAAATGGCAATGTCCCTTGTTTGAAATAAAGTAAAAATAAAATTTTTTTTTTTTTTTTTTTAAAAGATGCAACTTTATATCACACATTTGACTTTTTTCTTTTTAGATTTCTTTAGTTTTTATTTTTTGCTGCTTCGGTTTATTTTTTTTTTATCTTTTGTGTTGGTGAATTGTTATTTTAATTGACTTTGTGGAAATCTCTGATCATCAAGTGTTTGGTTTTCTTCAGTTTCTTTTCACTTTCCGATTATATCTCACATATGCAAAAAACTTTCATCACGAATATATAAAAATCATGATTACTTTAGATACTTCAGACCACATTTCTCACAATATTTTGGTCGATGTAACCTCCGGTTTTCTTCAAGCGTATTTTGTCAAACTCGGAAACCTGCACAGAATTTTGAACGAAACCCTTCATGAGGGTTACCATGTTCTCTTGTCCAAGTTCTACATCATTTGCAATTCTATTTTTGAGTGTCACCCACATTGAGGATTGAACTTTCAATCTCCAGAAGAGTGTAACTTCGAAATGAATTTTAATCCACAACGCAAAGCGCATCATTCTAATTTTAGGAGTCGTAAACCTATTTTTGATTTTAGCTGTACATTACCACTACTTGATAACTATTATGATTTCAAATTAATACTTTCCATATTGTGTTCTTTATTATGTCAGCTGAATTGGTGATCATCACTCAGCACATGCACTTCTTTGAGTCATCTTGCTTTCCACCATTCTTATATCTAAAATTATAACTTTGCTCCATTAGAGTAGATAGTTTCCCTCTCCCTTCATATTTGGTCAGCTATACCCGACTTTTCAATTTCTCCATATATTACAGCATAAAAATCATGATCATCTTCATATATGAGGATCGTTTCAAAAGTAATGCTTTCTATTTTTTATTCCGCCTAAATGGATCAGAGGAGATTGCCACTTGCATCGCTATGATGAACAAACTTATGCATTTATGACCTAAAAGTTTCATCTCTGTTGTAGATATTGACAATGTGAGACTGAGAAAGCAACTACTGTCATGGACGTGCATCAGAAGCAGAGCTGTGTCATTGAATTCCTCCACGTAGAAAAAAAAATTGAACAAATCAACATTCACCGGCGCCTGTTGAACGTTTACAAAGCCGATGCAGTTGATGTCAGCACAGTTACATAGGTCCATCGATTTTAGAATAGCAACAGAAATGTGAATGATAAAGTGCACTCCAGATGCCCATACACAGCCACCACCCCAGAAAACTGTTCACGTCAACCAACTCCTCCATGTTGATCAGCGGATAATGGTAAATGAAATGCATGTTGTATTGAATGTGGGGGTCAGTTCACTCGAAACAATGTTGTCATTTCTAGGTTCAACAAATCCTCACACAGGACCAAAAGGACCACACATGAGATGTCTGTCAGAACTTGTTACATTGGTACAAAGTTGAAGGTGATAAATTTTTGGGCCGCATCATTATTGATGATGAGATGTAGTGTCACTCCTACAAGTGAGAATCCAAATAGCAGTGTATGCAATGGCCCACTTACACTCTTCAGCAAAGAAAAAGTTCAAGACACAAGCATCTGTAGGCAAAGTAATGTGCAGTCTTCTGGGACAGGAAGGGTGTCATCTTCCTGGATTTCTTGGAGCCAGGATTGACTCAACTCTGTTATGTTGAAATATTGACAAAGCCAAAGACCCAGACTGCTCGTGTAACGCCAGGCAACATAACTACGCCAGGTTACACACAAGTTTGAAGACCACAAAATTTGTGACAAAGTTTGGCTGGATGGTGCTACCTCACCCACCGTAGTCCCAATCTGGGACCATCAGACTTCTACTTATTCAAACCGCAAAAGCACACATTACGCGAGCAGAATTTTCTCGACAAAAGCGCTGTAATAATAGCTGTGAAAAAATAGACCTCCCTCGGAAGGCATTGACTTTTACAAATGAGGCATCAAGGCTCCCATTCATCACTGGCAAAAAAAGTGCAGAGAATGGTGGTAACTATATAGAAAATAAATTCTGGAATACAAAAGGTTGTTCATTTTAATAGTACCACTCTCCCATCTCCATAGATCTTCAACTTTTTGAGTTAAATAAATTAGCATTACTTGTGAATCGATTATTGTATCAAAAGCAAAGGTTTGGTAGCAGAAAACGTGATACAGATTTTCACCCAACAATAAATAAAATGATTTTTCTTTTTTATTTGGAAGTTTCCCTAGGCAAGGCATGAAGTCACTTGATGCAAGAAGTTAAAAGATAAAATAAAAGATGATTAAATTGATGCGAAGACAGGAGATTCGTCTTGATTGTAGTCTTGAAAAAACCAAGTATATAAGTAGAAAGAAAACAGTTAGCAGAAAGAATTTCACAAACCTGTAATTCTTCGAAAGCTGTTGGAATAGAAAAATATTTATAAAGAGGTATTAAAACAGTGACTTGATGAAGCTCACTAGACCAAGGCATTGAACTGGAACCACGGAGGCAGAGAATAGGAGAATTTTTGCTTGAAGACTTACCCACTTGTCACGTTCAACACCAGTGAGTTTCTGTAGCATGCGAGCTAATCGTGGCGCTCCATTGATCAGGGCATGTTTCAAAGGAGATAAGCCAGCTGTGTCCTCTGATTCAAGGGTAGCCCCGGCTTTGAAAAGGACATAGAGAATTTCATCATTGTCATATGTGCCATATTCAAGGGGACACACAAGATGATGTAGGACCGTACGCCCGTCGTTATCAATCGAGTTGATATTCACAATACTTGTCTTTTCAACTGTTGGAATATTATCTGCAAGGAAACAAATCAAATGTGTTTCAAGAAGACAAGAAGAATACATTTTAAAGAATATCTACATTTCCTGAAAATGGGTAAATTCTATATCAGTAAACCAACTCACTAAAGGATATCTTTGCAAACAGAATGAGATAACAAGTTGGATCTTTTAAAAATAATTGCAGGATTATTTTGGTTTATAATTAATTTTATCTTTACTTTTTTTGTAAAGCCATTTGAAAACACACAAAAAAAATACAAAAAAGACACAGAAGGCAATAATCAGGTTTTATACTATTTTCAAAGAACAAAACAAAAACCAAATAACATTTCAGTATGAATTTCCAAAGATAAAAGGCCACCACTTGGCAATCTTCTATATCAGGCGATAATGACATGAACCTTCATGTTTCACTGGATTATCTTTGGGTATCTTTGAGCATGGTTCTGGAGTCCTATTTGGGAATGGCAGTCTCTGCTGCATGGGGACAAGAAGGATGATGATGTGCTGGGGTCTGCAGCTTTTTGGCGTTGCTTTCTGCATCATCTTCTGTCCTCCAGCATCAGGTTTCTGTTGTCCTCTTCCCACCCCCTGCCATACAGCATCCTGCCAGGCGCTGCAGTCATCTGCCAACTACTCCCAGCTATCTGGGCTGATGCTCATCAGCTTCAGGTTGTGCTTGCATACATCTTTGTAGCGGAGAGCCAGATGACCGCTGGGGCATTGTCCAGCTCAGCATACAAAATGCCTTTGGGGATATGGCCGTCATTCATTCATTCATTAAACATGACTCAGCCATAACAAATACATATACACAGATGAATATAAAGATGAAGATGTAAACATGCATTAGGCAGTTGCAGGTTTTTGCGTTGCATATGAATAACAGATTTGCTGTAGGTGAAAGATGTTTTATCAGAAAAGGGACGGACAAACAAGAATTGGAAATATCTGATTTTGGATTTGGCCATCCAGAATGATTTTTCTTTGAAAATGAAAAAAACGGTTAAGTATCTCTTTAAACAGCGGTTTCTTGCTGTGGTTATGAACTTCCTGAGTATTGGATTTTTGATCGTCATAGATTGGTAGCAGATTAGTCCAGTTTCAGATGGTTGCTTGCTGGTCCTTATCTCAAGTGGTCAAAAGGGATATTGGTGAACAGCTGAGTGACTGAGAAAAAGAGTGGACATCTAGAATTTTGGCTGAAAGTACATTTATTCTAGCAGATGAACAAGAGAGCAGTTTTGTTTTTCTGGGCTCCTCACAAACCAATGTGTGTACGATTGGGCTTACATTTTGATTTTGGTCGTGTTAAGAATTATCATTGGTAAGTGTGTTATTCAGCAGAGAAAAACAGCATCTTTATAATATATTCAATAGAATAAAACTTTGTTATGGGTTTTAAATGGAATTTTATTTGGCAGGAGAATTCCTCTTGTAGTACTGACAAAACCATACAGCTGACACCATGACTAGCATCAGAATCTAACAACAACCTTGGACTGGCACAACAAGCAGAAAATCACGGCCTGTGCAGTGGACACATACAAAACACTTTTATAAAGATGCAGTAGGAGATGTTGCCATCTTTCATGGCAAAGAATACAGAAAGAGACAGCCCAAAATTGCATGAATTTTGATTTAGCATTAGACATAAAAAACAAAAATGTGTGATATGTATATACTATAATGCTCACTTGCATCTGAAAGAAAATATAAACAAGTTACTAATTACCAACAGAATAATATCGGGTTGTTTGCAGTGCCATGACGCGCATGGAAAGGGACCCTGCACTCATCCCCGGTGGGCTTTCCTGAGGCCACAATCCTAATTGGAGAAAGGTCAGCTGATGGTCTACTTGTGATGCATGTCTGAAGCTCCGCATAACCTCTTGTTTAGCTCCCCCTTACCGAAACTCTTAAAAAAAAAATATGACGACAGTACAATCTAAAAATAAGCTTAAACCAGGATTAGGGACAAACAAATTCAACTTGCCTCCTCCCTTGAGGCTCTCATTCACAAATATCCGTGGGCTTAGAACTAACTTAGCTGATGTTGAAGCATTTCTCTTAACAAATACCCCGGATATCTTAGCACTAAGTGAGACTAACCTACACTCCTCCATTCCCTCTAACCACTTTAACATGCCTGGATATCTCCCACTCTGCCGTAAGGACTCTGACAGACATATGCACGGACTTGGAGTTTACATTCGTAATACCCTTCCCTTGACTAGAGAAACAAACCTAGAAACAGATGATCAAGCCTTTATGTGCTTTAGACTAAACGTGCAACACAGTATTAGCTACTATTATTTTCTCTACCGCTCTCCCTCGACTCAGGACTGCTCCATAATAAACAAAGTATCTGACAGCATAGACACGGCACTGTCCCTCGACACTAGCGCACAAATACATGTGTTTGGTGACTTTAATGTCCACCACAAAAACTGGCTTGGATTCTCTACTCACACAGATGCAGCGGGCAGCACAACCCATAGCTTCGCTATATCTCACTTCCTATCACAAATTGTTACGTTTCCAACCCGTTTCCCTGACCAGGAAGAACAACACGCATCACTTCTAGATCTGTTTTTGACCACAGTTCAAATAACGAAGGCCCACAGCCCACTCGGGAACGCTGACCATGCAGTGATAATGGTTGAAATCGCCCTAAACTCTAGACCCAAAACTGAAGAGCCAGTGCTCAAAACAACGAGATATTATAATAAGGCTGACTGGGAAGCCATCAGGGAACTAATTAGAGATGCTCCATGGAAAAATATTTTCTCTCTCCCTGCTGAACAATGTGCAAACGAGACCACTGACTGGTTCAAAACTGCAATCGAAGCGCATGTTCCCATGCGGAAATTTTATAGTAAGCCCCACTCTCCCCAATGGTTTACGTCGACTTGTGCAACTGCCATTACACAAAAGCAGCATGCATACCGTAGGTTTAACCGACATAAGTCCAGTTCAAACAGACTGAAATATATAGAAGCTAGAAATAACGTTAAGAAAGAAATAGCGACAGCTAAGAGAGAATTTACGAAAACCACTAAAAAGCGCATCGAAGCACAAAAACTAGGAACTCGAGACTTCTGGAAAATCTACAACAGTGTAGTAAATAATGGGCAATCAACAATTCCCCCACTAACCAACAATCACGAGGTTGTCTCCTCAGCAACCGACAAGGCTAACATGCTTGCCAGTCGGTTTGCCTCAAACTCCACACTGGACCCTTCCAACCACCCCCTACCTGACTTTCCTATGCGGACAGACGCCACACTAGACGATCTGAAAACCACCCCTGCTCAGGTGCATGCTATCATAAAAAACCTTGACACCTCAAAAGCATGTGGACCCGATCTTATCCCAGCTGTGCTATTAAAAAAGTGCTCAGCCGAAGTAGCTCCAGTTCTCTCCAAACTCTACAACAAATGTCTTAATGAAGCTTGCTTTCCGGGCTGTTGGAAAACTGCTTCTGTTGTACCAGTATTCAAGAATTCTGGCGAAAGGACAGACCCATCAAATTATCGCCCCATTAGCCTCCTCCCACTTTTTGCCAAAATATTTGAGACCATAATTAACCATGCTCTAGTCCATCATCTTACAGATGCTAAACTACTGACTGACAAACAATATGGATTTAGACGAGCCCGTTCCACAGCAGACATCCTCACTGTGATCTCTGAACGTATATACCATTCACTGGACAAAGCGGGGGAAGGCAGAGCGGTAGCTCTAGATATATCTAAGGCTTTTGACAGGGTATGGCATGAGGGTCTCCTCAGTAAAATCAGATCATACGGTATCACTGGTAGAATACTTAACATAATTAAATCCTTCTTAGATAAGAGAAAAATCCAGGTAGTCCTCGACGGTCGCACATCTAAACAATATGATATAAATGCGGGAGTGCCCCAGGGTTCTATCCTTGGACCTCTATTGTTCCTGATATTCATAAATGACCTCCCCGACAACATTGCCTCTGAGATGGGTATATATGCTGATGACACTACACTCTATGGCAGACACGACAGGAAGACGAATGAACACATTTCTAAAGAAATGGCAGAAACACTAGAGGAAGACCTCCAATCTGTAGTGGAATGGGGACAAAAGTGGTTGGTCGCATTCAATGCTGCCAAGACTAAACTAGTTTCATTCAATAATTACAAGAAACCCTCTCTACCACCCATAGCAATGGCCAACGACTCTTTATCTGAGAGTACATCTTTCAAACTCCTTGGCCTAACGTTCACAGGAAACATGAGTTGGAACAATTACATTGAAGGCATTGCCAGGGCCGCTGCAAGAAAGGTAGGCTCTCTCTACCGTGCTAGAAAACTACTAACACCCGAAAGTATCCTGTACCTCTATAAGGCCACCATTCGCCCATGTATGGAGTATTGCTGCCACATCTGGGCTGGTGCATCTGCTACTAGTCTCTCGCTCCTTGACAAGGTTCAAAAGAGAGTCGCAAACCTGATAGGCCCTGAACTGGCATCTAAGCTTCAGCCTCTGTCCCATCGACGAAATGTTGCATCCCTCTGCCTTTTCTACAAGTATTTTAGTGGTGAATGCTCTGACGAACTGCAATCACTTGTGCCCCCACGACGCGAGCACCCTCGACAAACCCGACAGGCTACTAGATCCCACCCCCACACTGTAGAGGTCCCTAGATGTAAAAGATCTTTTTACTCCAATAGTTTCTTCCCCAGAACCGCAAGACTCTGGAATTCCATTCCAGGTCCCTGCTTCCCCAACAGTACTGACGTGCAGAAGTTCAAGTGTAACGTGAACCGACACCTTGCTGCCCAAATCCCTACATAGTACCCCAGTAGTTGTTGCCCCTGATAGTAGCCCCCTACACCAAAGTGGCAATTTGCCTTGTTTGGGGTGAAAATGTAATAAAAAAAAAATTTAAAAAAAGAATCAATAACCTCTGCAATACAAACACAATCATTTTCTATTGGCAATATTGGCATTCATGGAAACAAAAAAAAAAAAAAGCTGATAAAAACAAAAAAACATCACTCTACATCAAAACTAACCACCAAAATTTTACATATAGATTTAAAACCCCCGATTAAAATAAAAATTCAAAAACAAATAAATAGAATACCTGCATGAAGAATAAACTAAAAAAAAAAATCCAAATAACCATTAAAGAGAACTACGAGAATTACAGAAGAATAAGAAAGGAGGCAATATCTTATGCTTGACTCCACAGATCATATATAGACAATGCATTCCTATCTGCTTAAAGGAAAAGATTCTCCATTTTGTGTTGGCTGTAAAATTCAATTTAGAGTAGTAAGTATAATGTATAAATTTCAATGGAATACATTATAGACCTTACAATGTTGACGAATTGAAGGACTTTCTGAGCAGATAGAATCCTTAAATTACATTTTTGGATTCTAAGATTAAATAAAACAATCACCTGCTTTTCTATCAAGTAAAGAAGGTAGGAAAGAAAATGATTAAGAAAGTGAAAAGAACAAAGAGTAAAAGAGAAGGGAGGGAGTAGGCAGAAGAAAAGGAAAGAAATGCTGTAAAGCGCAAATTCAAATGTCATAAGAAAGAAAAGAGCGAGAATTTTATTTAGCAAATGAATTCATGTTTTATTTACCTTTTAAAATTTGGAAAAATGTTTTAATCCAGCTTCAAAATGGCTAAAAAATATGTTTGAAGTTCACTGATTGTAAACAATGCATTTTAAAAATGAAATATTTTATCTCATTAGAAAATTTTTAAATATTAATATGGTTGGAAAGAGAATAAAATCACAATGATATCTCACTTGCTCAACTAACTAGTTGCTAAAGGAAAACATTTCAAATTTTTTTCAAATTTTATTAAGTTTGTCTTTTTCTTGTCGGTTAGTTTCATTTAAATGATTATAAGTAGCGAATAGAAATCAAGATGCAAAGTGATAGCAAGCATATGAAACCAGCTAGTTATCAATAACTGATATGACATACTGAGCAATCTACCTTATCCCCTTTTTGTGTTTTCTGCAAGATTAAAGTTTCCTTTTCCTTTCATTGGAAACCTCCCACCCTCATTGTATTACTATTTCATACTCTTAAATCCATTATGACAACTAGCTATTATTTACAAAACTTTTGACACAATTTTTTAATCTGAAAATCAGCCTTTTTTTTTTTTTTTCTTACTCAAACAAGACATATTGCCACTTGGAATGTAAGGATTGTGTCTAACAGAGGATTGTGTCAAGTTGAGCAGCGAGATGTTTGTTCACATTACATTTAAACTTCTGCACGTTAATACAGTTGAAGAAGTAGGAAATGGAGAAAGAATTCCAAAGTTCAGCAGTCCAAGAGATTAGAGTAGGAGGCTTTCTGGCATATCAGGACCTTAACAGTAAAGAGGTGAGATTTTGCTGCTTGCTGAGTTAGTCTGGAGTATACATGCTGAGGAGCACA
This sequence comes from Euprymna scolopes, assembly GCF_053919585.1. Classification (NCBI taxonomy): domain Eukaryota; kingdom Metazoa; phylum Mollusca; class Cephalopoda; order Sepiida; family Sepiolidae; genus Euprymna; species Euprymna scolopes. Next base: position 22,750,716 of record NC_136517.1, read on the forward strand.
AGTATTCTGAGTTCATTAAATATTTTAATTAATTTAATTCACTCAATACAGGGCATGTTGCCAGCAACCAAGGCATAAGGAGTTACTGTGAATTAGAGGTCGTACCTACAGGGGCATCCCAAGTTGGGAGTTGAACAGCCAGATGTTTGTTCAAATTACATTTAAATTTCCGCATGTTAGTACAGTCAGTAAAACAAGGGTCAAGGGAAAAAAGCTTTTAAAGTAGAATACTTTCCAGCATCTGGGGAAGGGGTGGTGTTTTGCTGATTGTTGGGTTGGTTAGGAGTACTTACATCAAGGGGGTACTAGTGGAGCAAGTTCATCAGAACACATTTCATGGAAATATTTGTAAACAAAGCACAGAAGTGCAACATTGCAGTGATGGGACGAGAGCTGAAGGTTGGTAGACAGTATGGGACCTATTAGATTGATGGCTTTTTTTTTTTTTCGACCATGTATAAGCGGAAAATGTTAGTGATTGGTGTACTTCTCAGATATCCCATAAACTGTAGAAGTATAGGATACTGATAGGTAGAGGAAGCCCACCTTCCTTGCAGCAGCCTTGGCAATGTCTTCTATGTTTTTGTTTCAATTTATGTTGCTTGTGAATGTTAAGCAGAGGAGATTGAATCATGAATTCTGAGCTAGGGTACTATTAGCGATGACAATCGGTGGTTGAAAAGGTTTCTTAATTGTTAAAGGAAAGGAGCATGGTCATGACGAACCCAATATCCATCTGCATAATACCCCATAAAACATTATTACATTTTCATTTGTTGTTTTACCATTTTATATCATTCAATATTTTTAGAGGAGAATGGGGATGGGGTTGAATGATGTACTGAACATTGATGAAGAGAGGAAGATTAATTGAAATTTTGATAAATTTGTCTTTAACATCACCCTCTTGAGATACACTCAGCATTTACAGAGAATTTCATCCCCTTTTCATGAAACTAAAGTGAATACAGTCCACAATTTGACCCTCATTACACCTAGCAGATGATTTCCAAAATTTATAATGATCAGTTAATTAATTTAAGAATGAATGCTGTATACCTTACTATACAAAGATAAACATACCTAGCTATATAAGATATAGAATACAATCCTTTAGCCATGGAAAAAAAGGATCATCGCATTCTTTGAAAAAAGTTATTTTTGGAGTGCATTTTTGAATAATCACCAACTCTTTGAATCTTGGTGCAGTTCAATAACATCTGGAGTTGTGGGTTTCCTAATTTTAGATTTTACATAATATAAGTGTCTGCATGTTTATTTACGTATTAAACTACAACAACGCGAAACAGTCTATATATCATCAAGGATGAAAGTAAAAAAATAACTCAAATCGAGATGAAGTTTGTAACCAGGCAAGGCAAGTGACCTATGGCCCCCACCCTACCTGAACGTGTATGAAAGAGGCAGCAGAAAAGAAAAAGAAATTCCAATCAGTTTCAACTAAGTCAAAGAAGGATACTAAGTGCATATGATTGGAAAGAGACAGGAAGTCAATCTTTGATGAAACAAAGTCATCTAACTCCTCGTCCATCTTCATGAACGGTTTGAAGTCTTAACTTTCACATCAAAATATAACATTCCCAGTTTTAAAGAGAGAACTGTCACAAAAGGGAAAACAAAAGTAAGACAAGTTGCAAAAAAAAAAAAAAAAAAAAAAAAAAAAAAAAAAGAAAGAAAAAAAATAGCAAGCAAAGAAAAATAAAGCGAGAGACAGATAGAGAGGACAAGAAATAAAATCCAGTCAAATAGCAAAAAAGTAGTTTTATTTTTATCAGGAGATGACAGTGGTTAACAACATATCAACTGATGACCTGGATGTCCCAAATTCGAGTCCAGTTCGTTATACACAAATCACTTTCACTTAGGATGTTGGCAACCTTTATGTGTCCCTCCCGTAAATACATGTCTTTCTAGAATTAATTCTAATGAGAAAAATATTAGAGAAATCAATGCCAAAAGTAGAATTTTTGGATTCATAAGATTATCATTTTCGAGTGAATTTGGGTTTCTCCAATGTCCACATTTCACGTGATAAGAATAGCTTTCTAAAATCTAAGTTTTATTTGGAATTATCTCCCTTGTCCTGCAAATACTGTCGAGAGATAATCGATTATCTGTTTTTTTTTTGTTTTTTTTTAAATAAAAATCAATTTAAGTGATATTTTCCTTCACAGGTATACCATAATTTTTTTTTCTTTTTTTCATGGAGTGAAGAGTTATGGACTTGCATCTAACAGGGAAAAAAAAGTCAAATTATAATAGCAAATGACCAAAATACGAATCTTGCAGACAGAAAACCTCCACAAAAACAACGCTACATTTGGATTCCAATCCTTTCTCACTCAAACCATGACATCACTTCTTTTTTGACTGCTGATTATTTTGTATAGTTACATGCTTTTGAAATTCAACTGTACATCTCTGCATGCAGCCACTGTCTCTTTGTAGCAGGCCAGCTGCAGCCATTTATCCTACTACCCCAACAGTTTGTGATCGAAAGGAATATATTTTAGGTAACATGCTTTATTCATGGGGAAGTGATTATATATAAAAAGTACCAAAATAGTGTATAACAAGAGAAAGAGTAAATTGTTGTTCTTACCAATTCTGAAACTGAAACTGGATTGGGCTCCTTGTTTCAGCATAAAAGAGGCTTTTGAGTTTAGTCTGGGGCAGATTGTGGCCTTCAGGGGAAACTCCGCCTCTTCACTATCCACTTCATCTGTATCGTTACCATCATCGTCATCAAAATTGTTGCCATCATTGTCATCGTCCTCCTCCTCATCTTCTTCCTCCTCATCGTTATCACCATCTTTTTCGTCGTGGCTCTCATCACTGCTGCCAACGGTGTCTTCGTTGTCAACATCGTCCACTTCAGCATCACTCATGTCGCTGGCTCCATTTTCAATTTCTTCAAGTTTTTCTGTTCCTTCTGTGCCTTCTTCGGCAGCGTTGGACGCTACCTCAGCCACCGGATCATCTGTGGCTGACAAGTTGCCATTCGCCTGTGCAGCAGGGGTTTTGGTGTCCACGCTGGCCATCTTCAGAGTAAACAGCTGTTGTGAGGGTACCTTAGGCAAGTGAGTCTTTGTCAGTTCAGGAGTCTGTTGAGGGTGGTAGTCATAATTCAGCAGTAATTTCACTATGTTGATATCATTCTGTCAAAAGAAAAGAGAAAAAGATTTTTTTTTTTTGGTTTTATCACGATTTACAAAAACAGTCAATTTGAAAGATTGACACTATTTCATTTTTAAAAACAAAAACAATTTTGTATTATTTCCATTATTCAGACTATTATTTCCATTATGATTGCTATATTAATAATGTTTCAGCCAATGTAATGTCTGATCTTTTCGAAATCGGAAATTTTATGTCAACCTGTGTGGAATTTTAAACTGAAATTTTTATTTAATCAACGAAGGGTGGGGATATATTTTCTTTATTCTGTCAGCAATGACTGTTAGAAGTGTTATTATATACGATTTTAAGTTGTCAGCACCTGTAATAAGGATTCAGAAGGATGTACCTTAGAACTGATTTGTTAACCAATGCTTTTAACCATTAGGGCAATCATAATCAATGGAATGAGAAGAATCATCTCCCCCGCGCATAGAAAAGGTTCAGTTTGAAATTTTGTAAAGATTCCTAAATTTGACATCCAGGTTCCAAATGATGTAGCTGAAGGTCGGTGGTTACGTCGACCAAAATATTGTAAATATAACAAAGATGAAAATAGTAATCTGAATTCAATAATCAATCCTCATCTCAAAAATCCAAAAACATAAAAGAAAAACAGGCTTACTTTTTTCACTGCATGCATAATTGGAGTCAGGCCCTTTTCATCAGCAAAATTGGGTGATGCTCCATTTTTGAGAAGAAACCTCACCAGGTCTGTGTTGTAGGAACAAATGGCAAAGATGAGTGGGGTGATGAGAGGTCCATCGCACCGGGTGAAGTAGTTCACACGTTGAAATGTTACTTGTTCACCAAACAGTAGCGGGTGTGGTTGAGGCAAATCAAACAAGATATCAAGCGAAGCATCCAGCTTTATCAGCATTTGCAACCAATCTCTTTAAGACAAAAAGAAAAAAAAAATGGTGGGGGGATACAATTATCTAGATTAGATTTATAGTCACTCAACGATGATTATAGATATAAAATATTGGATCAAGATTTAAATATTTACTAAAATTGTCCAGAATAGAATTGAAACGATCTACCTTACTCCTGTTCTTTTTTGTTCTTCTGCAAGACTAATGTTTCCACTTCCTTTTTATGGATGTCAAACACAAAAGCAGACATAATGTAGTACAGACCCCTCCCTCCATCAAAATGAAATATACTTACCCTAATACTTTGGACGATGCATAATCGTATGGTTATGAGAGTTTCCAAAAATCTCCACTTACAAGACGGGAAGTATGACTTTCTTATATAAATTTTTTTTTTCAACCAATCAGTTTCTTACACCTACTAAACACATTATATGTTCAGAAAAGGCACAAAGCTGCCAGGAGCCGAGTTGAAACTCATAAAAGCAAGTTTTGAGCAAGAATCAGCCAAAATGTATCATCAGTTTTGTTCTCATTCATAAGAATCGAGACTCACTGATAATGTCTACTTTACTGACACACAAGTATCCACATAGTTTGTTCATTGTCGAAACACTCAAACTCTACAATCTTGTACATACAATGAACTTTTCTATTTGTAACAAAGCACCTCCATGAATAAAGTTTGTTATTTAAAACTATTTGTTATTTAAAGCTGTGTTTATTCACTGAACAGATATTTGTATCCACTACAGATTAAAAAACTATTTTGGCTATAATCATTGCAGTCCCCCTAACACCACTAGAGGTCATCTTGTTATGTAATCGAGTCCTATGTAGACAGAGTGACAGTTTTAGCTAGTACATGAGATAGATTTGATAGATCGGGCCTCATTGTTTTAGTTGAAAGTTATTTAAGTTCAAAAAAACTTATCACGAACAAAGCTGCAGTTTGTTTTGAAAAGGCGTCATGGCAATTGCAGCAGACTTGGGGTGAATGAGTGCAAAGTTTGATATCTGTGATGAGATTCAAGTTCAGAGAGAGATTTGAAAAGAGAGATACAGTTGGGGTCAAGGTAGTGACAAGGACACAGCAGTTGTTTCCTGTTAATGAGGAAACGTACATTGTGGTTGAAAGGTTGGAAGAACCCCACCCCCATCAAAACAAGGAATTAGTAAGAAGCTGATGATGTGTTTGATCTGGTAAATGCAGAAATAAAACTCAACTACATAAAAAAAAAAAAAAAAAAAAAAAAAAGCAGTCCATTATTGCTGTTATGAAAAGCTTTTGTTTAGAGAGGGCAAGAAACGATGGTGCAGATACAAGTCAACTCGAGGACACATGGCCATAAGAGACAAAGGTATGTTGCATGATATTACATTTGTTGTAAAACACAGAAGGGTTGATGCACCATAATTTGAATCGAAGCAAATAAATAAAATATAACATTATAAAAATTACTAGTATGGATACCCGGCGTTACTTGGGTGCACATGAAATTCAGTGTCGACAAAGCTGCTATTCTAAAGATATAGAGTACCCCCGCCTCCCGAAAAGAACAGAAGAAGTAGTAGGCAACAACCTGGACCCCAACCCTCCCAAAAATTAATCAAAACAACTTTTGTTGCAATAAAAATAGCAGTGGGTGCCCGTGCAACCACAAAAAAAAAGTAAAAAAAGTCACGTAGGCAGGCTCGAACCTGAAATGCGAACGAAGGAAAAGTGATAAATGCTTTTGCCAGCCGTTCTTTCTCCTCTCCCATTGCAGTGTTGACGTTATATAAGATCCAAATAATAAATAAAGCTGTCAAGTAAACTACCATTTTGCAGTTGTTTTATTGATTTTCAATCAACAGCAATCAAGTTATGTTCAAAGTTATCACGCACTTTGATGTTTACAGGAAGGAGAAAACCTGGCTTCAAGATTACAACCAGATTTGCTAGAAAGATATAAAAACATGAAACAGAAGAATTGTTATTTGTTCTATATAATGGAGGGGGAGGGACTTACTTTGCTTCTGTGTCAATGCCTGATACTTTGTCATAATGCCAGAAAAAGGCTGCCATCACATCACGTCCATGTCTGTCTTTATGCTTAATGTCAAGACGAGGGTTTCTGCCTAAAAAAAAATGAAAACATAACATTTTAAAATCACTTAAAATTTATAGTTTTTTTTTTCTTTGGTGTTCTTAAAAGTGTAAGTGTGTGTGTGTGTATATATATATTAAATATTGTAAAATCATATAAGTATTCACTTAATCCACATTAATATGGTTTTATTTCTGCATGTTACACATGTTTCATTGGATTGTATAAATATACCAAATAAATCATCAGAGACTTGCATTGTATTAAAAAGGATCGAATTATGATTTTATTCATACTGAAACTGGACAATTAAATAAACAAATTAAAAACGAAAATAAATAATTTTCAAAAATTAAAATACCCTTTAATGAAAATAAACAATAAATATTTAATAAAAACGTATAGTTTTTTTTTTTTTTTTTTTTTTAAATCTGTCTATCCTTAATACAATTTTTAAGTAAATAATTATCAAATTTTAGTCCTTTCCATATTCATGAAACAAAATGTTTATTTACATTTAACGCAGAAATCCCACACAACTTTTCCTTTTGAATTCTTGTTTTTATTTCAATTTTAGTATAAATCGTGTTCCTTATTTTCTCTTTTGCAATGAAAAATTGTAACCATTTTGTGCTTCCATACCTCAATTGACAGATGCGGGCGCCATCTGCCAGCATGCTTGAAAATTAGGGTTTGACTTTATGCACAATTAACAAGAAAATATTTACTACCAATATTAATAGACTTCAGTTGAATTAACCACTAGTATAGCATATTTAAATAGAGAAATTTATACTCATCCATTACAAAAGACAAAGAAAATTATTACTGCATTAAAAACTCAAATGATTCATTCGATCAGTCTCAGAGCAAATTCTTATCCATTTTGATGTAAATGGTTCTATATTGATCTGAATTATTAACTTTAAATATTTACATTTTTTTATTTTTCTTCAACAAGTAAGAATTCTTATTAGTTTCAATATAGTTTGCTTCAAAATTAATATTTTTCATAAAGGGTCCTCATAAGTCATTCACCTTTATCCTAAAGTGGTTCTTAGCCTTGATAAGTTGTGAATCGTCAGTTAAAAAATAATTTTAAATCTGCTTATTTAAATGAGGATCACTAAGTTTTATAAGTCATGTAAGTAAAGCTCTCAACCTAAATTGAAAGCAACCTGAAAGCTCCCCTTCCATTAGTTATTACATCAAGATGTAGAGGAGGGTGCGACTCCTTTACTAGGATTACTCAACTTAACCTGTTATCCTTTCCTTATAAAGCATAGTCTTTAAGCAAATAGGTACCATATAACATTTTTTAAGTCTTTGGTATGACTCTACCAAGGATTGAACTCTCAACTTTCCTGGTCCATTTAACACTTTAACTATTACATCAAATGAGTTGTGTAATTTTATATAATTCATAGTCAACATATGGCATAAGAAATGTGGTTTCGAGTAAATTTAATAAGTTCAGTATTTTGCTGAAACACATATCTGAGGATTCAACTGCAACACGACACATACTTGACATAAAATGTCCCAGTCGGTAGGGCTGATGCATTAAGGCGGCATACATAAGGGGAGTGCAGCCGTACATATCCGTGTGGTTCAAGGAGACTCCCTTCTCAAGTAAAATCCGAGCAATCTGAAACCAAAGAAAAAAGAGGGATGGAGATAAGAAAGAAGTAATAGAATTCAACCATCATTTAAAGGATGGGATTGTAACAATCATTATAGTTGTGATGATCAGTTAGCATAAGGGTTACAGTTGAAAGGTGTTGTATCATCCCTATTTAGATGCACAATGAACTCTTCCAATAAGTATATAATACTTTGATTGTAATTTACTCAGATGTTAAACACAACACTGACAACATAGAATTACTGTAATTTAACCGTATTCTTTTTTTCAACATATTTTTATTTATTATGGCCCCTCAAGAACATAATAGTAGTTCCAGTTCTCTCCAAACTTTACAACAAATGCCTTAATGAATTTTGCTTTCCGGACTGCTAGAAAATTGCTTGTGGTACGAGTTTTCAAGAATTCTGGCGAAAGAACTGACCCATTAAATTATCGCCCCATTAGCCTCTTCCTACTTTTCGACAAAATATTTGAGTCCATAATTAATCAGGTTCTAGTCCATCACCTTACAGATGCAAAACTTCTGACCGACCAACAATATGGATTTAGGCAAGCCCGTTCTACAGCAGATATCTTAACTGTAATCTCTGAATTTATATACCATTCACTGGACAAAGCAAGGGAGAGTAAAGCGGTAGCTCTAGATATATCTAAGGCTTTTGACAGGGTATGGCATGAAGGTTTTCTCAGGAAAATTAGATCATACATATCACTTGACGAATACTTAACATAATTAAATCCTTCTTAGATAAGAGAAAAATTCAGGTTGTCCTCAACGGTTGTACATCTAAACAATATGATATAAATGCGAGAGTGCCTCAGGGGTCTATCCTTGGACCTTTATTATTCCTAATATTCATAAATGACTTCCCCGACATAATTGCCTCTGAGATGGGTATATATACTGATGACACCACACTCTATAACAGGCACGACAAGAAAACAAATGAATACATATCTAAGGAAATGGCAAAAACACTATAGGATGACCTCTAATCTGTAGTAGAATGGGGACAAAAGTGGATGGTCACATTCAATGCTGCCAAGACTAAACTTGTTTCCTTCAATAATTACAAGAAACTTTCTTTATCACCAATAGCAATGGCCAAAGATTCATTATCTGAAAGTACTTTTAAACTCCTCGGCCTAAAATTCACAGGAAACATGAGTTGGAACAATTACATAGAGAGTATTGCCAGGACCACTGCGAGGAAGGTAGGCTCTCTCTACCGTGCTAGAAAGCTACTAACACCCTAAAATATCCTGTACCTCTATAAGACCTTTATGCATCCAAAACCAAACTCCTATCCTTACATCATCAATGCTCTGATCCTCATTTGCATCAATTGGGATGGATGGCTCTCGTCTGGGTGAGGCCCCGTGTTTTGACAAGCTTCTGGGTTTGACCTTTACTCCTGATCTGAAATGGAACACGTACATCAAGTTTGTTGCCAAGGTCGCTGGAAAGATGGTGGGATCCTTCTACCGCTCCAGAAGATATCTCACTACTGATGCAATTCTCTATCTATATAAAAGCCAAGTACGTCCAAGGATGGAATACTGTTGCCATATCTGGACAGGAGCTGCTAAAAACAGCCTATCCTGCCTTGACAGAGTACAAAATAGACTTTGTGGCTTAGTGGGGGATGCCCTTTTCTCTACCCTGCAACCTCTCTCCTACAGAAGAGACGTTGCGAGCCTATCCTTGTTTTATCGTTATTTTCATGGCAGGTGCTCGTCTGAACTCCAATCTCTGGTCCCCCCTCGTCAATCTTTCACGAAAAACACCCGTTTAGCTGAATCCACTGTGAAAAATTTCCCCCCACTCTTTATCTGTGCCTAAATCAAAACGTGGATTCCATGAACAAAGCTTCTTTCTTAGAACTGCACGCCTGTGGAACTCTGTTCCGTCTGCCTGCTTCCCACCTGACTACAACTTGGATGTCTTCAAGTCCAACGTTAACAAATTCCTAATGAACCGCCCCCTTAAGTAAACACTTCATCAAATCTCCACACTAACGTAATGTACTTGCAATAACCCTTATCCCTGAGTGGCTTCCGGGCCTGGATAAGTGGTGATCACTGTGTGTAAACAAAAAAAAGGCCATCATTCGCCCATGTATGGAGTATTGTTGTCATATTTGGGCTGGTGCATCTGCTACTAGTCTCTCGCTCCTAGACAAGGTCCAAAAGAGAGTCCAACGTGATAGGTCTTGAACTGTCATCTAAGCTTCAGCCGACGATATGTTGCATCCCTTTGCCTGTTCTACAAGTATTTTAACGGTGAATGCTCTGACGATCTGCAAGCACTTGTGCCCCCACAACGTAAATACTCTCGATAAACCCGACAAGCAGCTAAATCCCAACCCTACACAGTAGAGATCTCTAGATGTAAGAGAGCTTTCTATTCCAGTAGTTTCTTCCCCAGAACCGCTAGACTTACAAATTCCATTCCGGGTCTCTGCTTCCCCAACTGTACTGACATGCAGAAGTTCAAGTGTAATGTGAACCGACATAACTCCCTACATAGTATCCCAGTAGCTTATGTCCCCGATAGTAGCCCCCTTACACCAAAGTAGCAATGTGCCTTGTTTGGGGTGAAAATGTTATAAAAAAAAATTTTAATTTTTTTTAAATAACAGAAGGTATAAGATCTGACTGACTCTTACAATTGCAAAAAATTCGAAATCTTAGAATTGCAAAAAATTCGAAATCTTAGAATTGCAAAAAATTTGAAATCCAAGCCCTTATTTTAAAATCCACAATATTCAGATTTGATTCTTCAGAGATTAAAAAATCTGACTCACACTCCTAGCATTCTTACAAATTAGACTTTTCCAAACTTCAGACTGCATAACCCAGATTATCAGAGTAAAAATAAAGTTAATTTTAGCAATGCAGTTTGAAAGTCATTCTAGGATACAATTAATCAATGAAATATAAAGAAAATTGAAACTTGGCATTAAATTTTCCGAATAATTTAATCTTCCCACTGATTCTTACATAACAGATATAAGACCTTGTACTGTTGAGTGAGTAAAAGGAGGTTGGAATTATGTTCAAGTTGACTATACCCTGAGAGGATGCTTTCGCAATTGGGAAATATGAAGAATATGGTTATCTACTGAACGAGTACCAGAAAAAAGGATGAATTGTTGAGTATAATTATTTAGCTGTAGGAACTCAAGGATATGTTGAGCGAAAGCTAATCAGAATATTACATCAATTTTGTTGTACAAAAATCTTTAGGAGAAACGTACAAGAAACAGCAGAGAAAGCATCATAATGGATTTTGTTAAATAAAATTAAAGAGTCTTGGACAAATAAGTAGCTCACACCAGAACTAACAAGCCGTACGTGCATGATCCCTATTTGGTGCTGTATGTGAGATGACGCCACAAAAAATAGTGAAGAAATGATGAATGTGAGAAGTGTGAAGGGCCAATGTTGCCTTCACATTTTCGCCAAGTTTCAGAAAAATCTAATGGATGGGGAAAAAGTTATGGGGTCATTTTTTGCAATTTTGGAGCATTCGTGACCCCTTTTGAACTCCTGGAATGCCGAATCCCAGTGAAAATGGACAAACAATGTAGTTTCATGCCTTAAGACATGTATATTTGAATTCAGCACCATGGAAAACTTCTATATAGACATACATATCAAGTTTTTGAGTAATATGAAAAAAGAGCTCCAAAAAGGCATGTTTTTTAGCTCTAGAAGTCCCAGAGGGACACAAACCAGAATTTTACTACGGTCACCCATACTGAACTTATATTAAGAACAATGGGCTCCACATTTTTGCCAAGTTTCAAAAAAATCCAATGGATGAATCAAAAGTTATGGGGCAAAATGTGTCATTTTTGCCCATTTTAGACTTCTTTTGAGCTCCTGGTGGCACAACAGAAATTTTCACAAAAAATTTTTTTTTACTGTGTACATCTATTTGATAAAATACAATTTGTGGCAAAATTTCAGGAAAAACTAACAGATGGTTATCTGGCAATTGTCCGGACTAACGGACGCCACTGAAAACATAGGTCCCTCTCTTATAAATCAGGGAACCAATATGAACTGAGGAAGGAGCTCTGCCATCGCAGAAATTCTGCAGAGGAGTCATTCACTATCCAAGTTTATCATCTATGTTCCTTTCAACAAGAGATTTGAAACCGTCTGGCTATCCTTATGTTAAATCTCTAGTGATCAAAATTGTTGGGAATGGCTACTATTTACAGTTTTGTCTGATCATTTCTTCCCACGTCTTCTAAGAGTACCTGGCTTTCTATTTGCTGTATTGTCTTAGGCCCCATGCAAGTGTCGATATACCTCTTGCTTTTTTCAACATGTCCGAGAAGTAAGGGTCAAAACTGTATAAAGTGGTTCTTCTTGATGGTTGTGATACTGAATTTGATTGTGAAGCTGTTAACTACTGTGTCCTGTAGGCAGTGCGTACAAATTACTGCCCTAAAAACCAAAATGTTGTCATGACAAAATAAGATACATGCTAAGTGATGTTACCTTAAGTTGAGTTTCTGTGTCGACACCTGGTTTTGTGGACAGTGAAAGCGTATGAAGTAGATTGCGTCCATCAGCATTGGTTGACTGAAGTCTGCTGATATCGTGAACTTTCTTGATCAATCGATGAGCAACATTATATTTGCTAACACACAAAGCCGACTGAAAGACAATTGAAAACAACTGGATTAGACCAAACAGCATGTGGCAAAAAATAAGGAAGAAAAAAGGCTAATTTAAGTTTGTGTTCTTCTCTGAAGTTCGAGAGATTCAGAAAAATAAAGCAGTTTTCGTTTCAACTAGCTGTATCGATCCGACAGTCGTTTCGCATTTTGGTTTTGCATTGCATCTTTTTTAATGGCAATTGATTTTTTTTTTTACAATTTTTTTTAAACACAATTTTGAGAGTCAAATTCATTTATTTATTATAGAATTGTTCTGTTAAATTGAACCAAATTGTTTTAAACTTATGAGTAATTTTTTTTTTTACACTATTATTTTCATCTCATACTTTTTTTTAATTATTGGATGTAAATACCTTACAAAATTTTCAATCTTTTAATTAAATGAAGATTTTCCAAGAATTTTAAAGTCAGTTTAAATTACTTTTTATTAAAGAGTATATAAAAGCTTCCAAACTCCATTTAAACTTTGAAAGGTTACCAAGTAAATATTTTTCTCAAATTTTAACAAAAAGCTTACAAAGTTGTCTTATAATTTTATTAATATGGAGATAATGATTTCTCTGGTCCATAAAACAAAAAATATTAACCTCAATTGCATTTCTTAGATCCATTCCATTATCCAACATGACATATGCAACATTCTGAAGTTCAGATGCAATGGCTTCCTGAAAAGAGAAAAAACAGAAAAAAAACAAACTTTTTCATCATTTCAACGAGGTGTTGGGGAAAATGTTGAGTGAAAAAGAGACAATCTATATCTATAAAAGTGAACGTGTCTGTCTGTCTGTGTGTGTGTGTGTGTGTGTGTACAATTCCCTATGCAATAACTGTCAATTTTCAGTCTACAGACTCGAAATTTGATATACAGGGTACTGAGATTTGGGAAAATCTTCTTTGTAATCCATTTTTGACCAGAAATTTGGCTGTTAATTTGACCTTTGAGAACTCTACCAAACTCTGACAATTTTGGGTATAAACAGTTGAAATTTTAGATATAGGTTCCTTGGATATGGATCTAACTTAATAACTTGATTTGAGACCAAAACAAATTTAAGGGGTCAGAATAGGGGTCAAAGTTTAAAAATTTTTTACCTCTGCAGTCTCTACCAAATTACTCAGACAATGTTTGGTCTAAACATTTGAAATTTTACATAAAGGCTATTCAGAGATAGGGCAAGCTTTTTAATCGGTTTGAGTCGAAAATTTGAGCTATCAATATATAAATGTATGTATGTTTGCATGTCTGCCTAAAACTTCCACCAGAGGCAACGGATTTTCACAAGCTCAGTATCATTTGAAGCTTGACCCTTCAGATGAAAAATTGGCTAAAAACATTCATTTCTTCGCTCTCAACTGGGCACTTTTCTACAGGAAGGGGTCGCTTTTTTCGCCGATATTTTCGAAAGTCATCCCCTCTTTTTGTTTAGCCTTAATTAAAACCTACATCACTCCCGGTTTGACAGTGGTCGTAACAGCAAAGATGTCACTTTTTTCCCCCGTTCTTTTCCTCCTTCACGGTACGGGTTCGAGCCTGCCTTCCTACTGCCACTTTTTTTTTTTTTTTTGCCCAACATACATCTCCAAACACCTGGGCAACGCCGGGCTGAAATGCTAGTATAACAATATTTTAAAAAGAAGAATAAGGAGATGCAAGTATGTGTTGACTCCCCCCCACCACCAAGTAAAAAGAAAAAAGAAAAACTCTTATTTATGACTTATAAAAGAATCGCTAGAGACAATTAGCCAGTCAATGATCTATGGGTGGAAATAGGCATCAAAATATTGGGAAGAGGGGGTATACATTAAAAAAGGCAGGGGGTAATCAAACCTCTGTTCATACTGACCTGAAAAATTGGATGTACTCTCTTTTCAGGTCGGTTAACAATGTTTCTGATTGGCTGCCATTTCCAAATCGGTTTCCTTTTTCGGTCAGTATTTTGGGTGTCTTTTGAGTCTTCGGGCACAGGAGGAATTACCAAATTTTCTTCAACATTTGCTCCTTTTTGCAGTAACATAATGGCACAACTGGAAGTAAGAAATAAAATATAAAGCTGCAATTCCTAACAAAATACAATTTGTATAAACACCTTCATCAAACTACAGAATAGTTAATTTATCAAAGAGAATGATAGGAACTGACTCATTTTAATGCTTGCAAATAATTTGTAAGATTTTTTTCAACAGTAAAAAATCTTAAAAGTTGTTGCCACTCGTTACAACTAAATGTATTCGATAGAGAATTTCATTCTAATGTGTTTGATATAAACTGTGTGTTGTTTTGGAGTGTTAACTATTTTGTATTTTTACCCACTTTTTCAACATAATTATATTTTAATACCACTTCAGATAGATTTTTACAAAAATAAAAAAAGATAAAGGTTTTAGAAAAGAAAAATATGGACAAAAAAAAAAAAAATTGGGGTTGAAAAAAAAAAAAAGAAAGAAAGTGTATTGCATATAATTTTAGTGATATGTTCTTGATCTTTTTTTTACCCCCCCCCCTCAAGGAGTCACCACTCATCAAGGTTCAGAGGCCACTCAAAGATAAGGGTTGATAAGTGTAAGCTGGTTAGTGAAACAGCTCAGCGATTGTTTTTGGTGAGAATTATGCAGAATTTGACTATTTATGAGGGTAGGATAGCAAGAAATTGTTCACATTGAACTTGAAGATGACCACGTTGTAGTCAGCTGGGCAGTTCTAAGAAAAAACTTTGTCCATTGAATTTGCATTCATAGCGAAATGCATTTGTTACTTAAATATGATTGACAAGGTTTGATATTAAGTTGCCTGATAACGATTTGATTCTTTAAAGTAATCATGTGACATAGAAAGGATTTGAAGTTAGATTTCAGTTGCTGAGTAAATTTTACTCATAAAGCATGTATTCTATGACTGCAAGCTATGAGTTCTGGAAATCTTTTGAAATGAGATTGACTAAAAACATCTTATGGATTAGCAAATGCAAATTCGTTTGTTTTAAAAAATAAAATGTAATGGAAAAATTGTGATTGTCATTAGGGTTAGGAATCAGATTTGGGCAAATTCATAAAAACGCTAGAAGTCAGAGGTGAATTAAAACACCTGATTCCAATTATTATTGAATATGGTAATATTTTAAAATAAAGAGTAGGACTTTGCAAACTTGATTATCATCTTCACAAGTCTGCCAGTCCAAGAGGAAGAAAAAGTAGCCAGACAGTAACTTTGACCTTGCTTAATAGGAAAATATAGTACTTGATTACATTGGTGATCATTTAAATCAATGTAATTTAAGTGATAACATTAGGTACTTACATGTCATGGCAAAATTAGTATAAATTCAAAAAAGTAGGGAACATCATCCAGTAGAAAAATACAAATAAAAATAGAGTTCATTGAATTATCAAGTTTTAACATGTTTTTATGTGGAAGAGCTGTGCGATCAGTTCAGCATGAGAAACTGGTTTATCTCCCTTAACTTAAATTAAGGGTCCACCATTTTTAAATCATGTAATTTTGTTAAAAATACATCTAACCCATCTACTGGGTCATTATTTGCAAACTTAAAAAATGAATACTAATTTTGCCATAACTGCTTCAGTTTTCAAGAATTCCGGCGAAAGAATTGATCCATTAAATTATCGCCCCATTAGCCTCCTCCTGCTTTTCACCAAAATATTTGAATCCATAATTAATCAAGCTTTTGTTCATCGCCTTACAAATGCTAAACTTCTGACCGACCAACAAGATGGATTTAGGCAAGCCTGTTCCACAGATGATATCCTAACTGTAATCTCTGAATGTATATACCATTTACTGGACAAAGCAGGGGAGGGTAGAGCGGTAGCCCTAGATATAGCTAAGGCTTTTGACGGGGTATGACATGATGGTCTTCTCAGGAAAATCAGATCATATGATATCATTGGAAGAATACATAACGTAATTAAATCCTTCTTAAGAGAAGAATCCAGGTTGTCCTCGACAGTTATACATCTAAACAATATGATATAAATGCGAGAGTACCTTAGGAGTCTATCTCTGGATCTTTATTATTCCAAATATTCATAAATGACCTCCCTGATAAAATTGTCTCTGAGAAGAGTACATTTGCTGATGGCTAAAAACACACGACCTGAAAGTACTTCTTTTAAACTCCTCGGCCTAACGTTCACAGGGGAACATGAGTTGGAACAGATACAAGGCTACTATGAAGAAGGTGGGCTCTCTTTACCGTGCTAGAAAGCTACTTATGCCTGAAAGTATCCTGTACCTCTATAAGGCCACCACTCGCTCATGTATGGAGTATTGTTTTCACATTTGAGCGGGTGCATCTGCTACTAGTCTCTCACTCCTACCAGGGTTCAAAAAGAGTCGCGAACCTGATAGGTCCTGAATTGTCACATAAGCTTCAGCCTTTGTTCGATCGACGAAATGTTGCCTGTTTTACAAGTATTTTAATGGTGGATGCTCTGACGAACTACAAGCACTCGTACCCCGACAAATATCTCTGACAAACCAGACAAACAGCTAAATCACACCCCTACACAGTAGAAATCTCTAAGTCTAAGAAAGCGTGCTATTCTAATAGTTTATTCCTCAGAACTGCTAGACTATGGAACTCTCTTCCGGGATTCTGCTTTCCCTACTGTACTAACATGCAGAAATTCAAGTGTAATGTGAACAGACATCTTGCTGCTCATCTCCATAGTACCCTACAACTTATATGCCCGATAGTAGCCCTCTACCTCAGTGGCACTGTGCCTTGTTTGGGGTGAAAATTGAATGAAAAAAAAAATAAATAAAATAAAAGTATAATACGTATGCAACAATGTTTTCACCTGAAATGCGTTGGTTTAAAAGATCACTAATATAAACAAGCACAAAAAATATTTATTAATGAAGGGGAGAACAACATATTGAAGAAATTTACGAGAACCTGAATTGATTTTTTTTACATTATTTGAAAACAATGCAAAAGATTTTGTTCTTTTCCAGCCTACCTGTCATGTTTATGTCGTACTGCATGGGCAAGTGGTATGTTTCCAAAACAATCTTTACGATTTGTGTCAGCGTTCATCTACAAAACGGAAAAAAGAAATGTTCATTCATTTTGATATAAAGAGAAAAGATACATTTTTAAATACAATGTAAAAAAGATGCTGTCAATTTTAATTTTGGTGTGAATACTTGGAGGCAATAGATATTTCTCAAAGTTTGGTTAAAAGTTGGGAAAAAGAGGGTGGTGGAGTGTGTATGGTCAAAAAGACGAGAAAAAGAAGGCAAGGCAAAATGAAAAGAGAAAGAAATGGAGAGAAAGAAAGATAGAGAAAGAGAAAGAAATGGAGAGAAAGAAAGATAGAGAAAGAGAAAGAAATGGAGAGAAAGAAAGATAGAGAAAGAGAAAGAAATGGAGAGAAAGAAAGATAAAGAGAAAGAAATGGAGAGAAAGAAAGATAGAGAAAGAGAAAGAAATGGAGAGAAAGAAAGATAGGGAAAGAGAAAGAAAGAAATAAAACCATCTAAAAAAAACTTAAAAAATTAAAGAGGACAAAATATTCTAGTAGTTTGACAGAAATCAGTTCTTGCATATAGAAAAAAAACTTTTTTCTAACTTCAAAGAAAAAAAAAGGGGGGAATTTATTAACAGAAGATTAAAATGACTGAATTTGATTTAGTAAGAAACTGAAATGAATTACAGAGGATTAAATTTTGTTTTTAATTTTTTTTTCTTTTTTACACGTTTACATTTTTGATTTCAATAAGTAATTAATAATGAATAAAAATAATTCAATGTGTAATTATCAAAGTTACGTTATCATGAGAAATACACAAGAGAAGTGGTTACGCAATTTTATTAATATAAGAAAAATTGATTCTTGTCCAGAATTCACACTATACTAAAAACAAAAATAACGAAAAATCTGTATGATGTACATATCCATCACAAAACGAAAATATCATATTCCAAAAATCATGTAAATGTGATCAAGTAATTTTATTTTTAAAAAGGAAAATCACGCGAGAAATAGGTCATATAATTTTATGAATATAGAGATCATGTATTTAGGCCAAAAAGTTAAAAGAAAAGTCAAGGTGTTGTTTTATACCCTCATAAGATGTCTGCAACAAATTGAGGCACCCCTACAAGCAGCTCGATGCAAAGGTGTCAAACCAGACGCATCCGGGTCATCAATCGATCTATGTTGCATTGCGCTTGTCAGGGTCTGAACCAACTCAATAGGGTCTGCCATGCTGAAAGTGGAGCTGAAAAAAATAAAGTGATTAGAATTAAATAAATAAAAAAAAAATTTCATTCAGACTCCTTAATTTCTATTCTCATCAATTGTTATATCCACGTTTCCGCCAATGTAACTCCTGTGCATCTTTTGGAACTCAAGAACTTTTATACCGAGTTAAATACATATGGAATAGATTCTGTCAGTCATAACTGGTAGAAATGTTAATTTAAACAATTCTAGCATTAATGTTGGTAAACTTAAACTTAATCTTGTCTAAATGTTTCGGATTACAACTTATTACTTGTACTTCATGTTAAGTAATAAGTAGTAATACTACTACTACTACACATCAAGATAAGATTAGGTTTAAACCTCCAAAGTTTCATATTCGAATTGTGCACATCTAATGGTTATAGACTTATCTTCTCTATATAGATAAAATGAACTCATTTTTTCCCCTCTCCGTTTAACCTTAATAGGATTAAAACTCGAGACATTTCATGCAAATGTAATATATACAAACTGCAGCGCATTATCTGAGGTGTGCTATAGGCCTATTACCTCTACACTTGCTCGATAATCGTACATTCCTATATTTTTTCTGGTAAGAATTCACTGCCAAAACCTGTAAGAATCAATGGAAGTTGTAAAATCTTTTCTCTCTATTTAATTCCCCCTTTTCCTGCTTCCCATTTACAACGCCGCTTCATCGTTCACAAGGGACTAATACGAACGCACACCGATTACGGGTTTTGTAGTTGCATACAAAACCTGAAATGTTTCCTATTGTGGGAAACGCACCACGCCTAATTATACATTGCTTATTTACAATTTATTTTGAAACATTATTACACTAGGAAAAAAACACGATTCTCTCCTTTTTCTTTTCTTTTTTTTTTATTCATTAACATATATTATATCATTTCCTTTAGCTTCGTTTTGTTCGATGTTTTCTTTTTCTGTATACGTTTTTCCGATTACAGAATTAGAGATTAATTTTACAGTTAGCGCATTACAAAATGGAAGATGTCACATTTTCACTTAAAGCGATTACGCACCTATCAATCTCGATTAGTAACAAATCGTTTTGTGTACTTTAGAAAAATCACCGACTCCGATAGAGAAATACTACATTTAAAAATGTAATCAATGCATTTCTATATGCATCTCTAATAACCTCAGTTCCGGTTTACTGCATTTTGTATGCTTTCGTTTCGTTTCTTTGATGTTCCAATTTTTCAGATTACATTGCGATTGTAAACATCGTTATGATATAAATCAAAGCAAAATGAATTCCATTACTGACGCTTCTTAGGACAAACAAGGTGTTTTCTTTTTTTTAAATATTTACTTCATTATCTTAGGAGTTGACTTTACTAATTATCTTTGAATTATACCAAGAAAACTAATATTATCTCGAAATGGATTTTTACATTGGATTTATTTAAATTCAAAAATTAACTGAATTGCTAAGCTCGCCGTGCAAACAATTTCTCACAACTTTTTTTTTCTCACGTGTTCAAACACTTTCTTCCCTTGGGGAAATTAAGTTTTGTTTTTATTCTTCAAATTCATACTTCAGTCACCTAAATTCATTAGTGTTAGAGGAGCTTAGGAATTTCTGGGCGAGCGCCATATGAAAACCGAAACAAAACCAATAAATTTATTCTATAATAATTTATCAAAATATAATTGGACAAACATTTAGTGAAAACTTGGCTTAATAAAATTTGACTTTTAATACAACAATTTCGTAATGAAAGCAACATCAGATTTTTATAAAATAGTTTGTTTTTTTTTCGTAAAAATAATTATTTGGATACTTTTTTGTGAATTAAAGCAACTTCGAAAGGTCAACAACAAATAAAATTAAATGATTGTTTCTTTCTTTTCATAACGGGGAAGTGGGTTGTTTTTTTTGTTTATTTTATTTTTTTTTTTTTAACTGCAATCGTTCTCCACTAAATATTTTTGGTTATTTATTTCACACTTCGGCCATAATTTTTTTTTTTTTCGCGTGTACAAACACGTTTTTTTCCTTTCCGGAAATTCAGTTTGGTCCTTAATCTTCCAACTCCTATTTCAGTCACCTAAATTACTTAGTGTGACAGGAGTTTAGTTTTCTTTTTGTTTTTTTTTTTCCGAACAAATAAATCATTGGAAACGTTATTTTGAATTAAAGCAACTTTGAAAGGTCAACAACAAATTAATTTATATGATTGTTTTTTCCTTTTTCTTTAATAGGGAAGTAGGTTGTTTTTTTTATTTATTTTTTTGTTTTACCGGCAATCGTTATACAGTTTAAATTTTGGGTTATTTATTTCATGCTTCGACCATAGTCTAACCAGGATTTGCACAGAAGGCGCGTAAAATAAAATGGCGTCTCCAATTTCGCCAATAAAGTGTAGAAGCACCGTTATTCTTTGGATTATATTCATGGGGGGGGGGGATACAGTTTAAACAAAAAAAAAATAAATAAAATAAAACGGAGCGAAATTTAAGTTTCCCTTCCATTTTTACAACAAAACAAATAAGGGGATTGATTTACTAGGTTTTTTTTAGAAGCTGTGCACTTATTGAAATTATTTTATTGTTGAATTTTTCGCATTTTGGTTACATTTGTTAGTTTGCAATCGCTGATAGCCCACTTCAAAAATTGAACACAAGACGAAATTAAAAATAATGGTACTCATGCAGAATTTGACCCCCAACCCCCTGATTCCATTTCATTCCACCGGATTCAACCGAGCGTTGGTTAAATGTTGAAACACTAAATCAACATTTTATTTTTTTTTTTTTTTTTACTTAATTAATGATGGGAGTATTTTTTGTTTATTTTCTTAACATTTGTTGACAAAATAATTTGTACATTCTCTTGACAAAAAAACAAAAAAAAACAAAAACATTTTCTCTACTTTCACCTAACTATTAACAGTGTTCATATAAAACCTTCATCTTTTCTTTTTATAATAAAAATTCCGTCCACAAAAAAAAAAAAAAAAAAAAAACGTTTACTGCCAATTTTCTTTTAAAAAAGTGCAAGTTTTCCTGACCAAAAAAAAAAATGGCAGAAAATATTAAAAGTAAATATACAATACAAAATGCAATTTTTCTGGAGGAATGTGTTCCATTTTAACAAACTGAGCCACAGCAACGTGTGATCGGGTACAGCTAGTTGATTTAATAATCAACAATTGTCAATTTTCTCCAAGTTGAACAATCCTTACCATAGATAGAAATCAGGGTATGGGGGTGATGGTCTACTTTTTTTCCTTCTTTCAAATGTGTGCTTTTAGGAAAGTTTTGTTTTAGAGGGGGGTATCATTAAGGCCTATGATTAGAGTTAAAGTTTTTTGTTTTTTAGGAAAGATGAGGTTTGCCCCTCATAAGAGATAGCATTTTGGGAGTTTTTATTTTTAGAAGGCGGCTTATCACTTAGATTTAGTGGACAACAAAGGAAGGCATTTCTAGGAGATGGGCTCATCAAATTCATCTTTAACTACTGCATTCAGTGGGATTATTTTTTCTATTAAAAATTGGTACTGTGACACTACTGTTCCAATCAACCAGGACTTTCTTTTTTGTAACCATTTAGTTGAACAACTGTGTCAGTCATGCAGAAAGGTCCCAGAGTTGGGAGCAGCACAACTTGGTTATGATATAGTCAGGACCAGTTGCTTTGCCTGGCCATATTAGTTGCAAAGCAAAAGATTTTGGCAGTGGGACCTTTTGATGAGGATGCTGACATTCACGGTTGCATCCTGTACAAGTTCCCAAAAATTAACCAGAATGTTTCTACGTTTTAAAAGATGCACCTGAAGGTCAGAGGTTACATTAGATGAAACATTATAAATGTGACAATCAAGACAAAAATAGTAATCCAAATTATTGAAACAAATTTTTATTACGCACCATATTTGGTTAGAACATTGCCAAAGCAACAAAGAAAAAAAAAAGGAAAATAACATCATGGAATACAAAGGTATGAAATCAGACTGAGGATTCCATAATATTCATTTCTCACTACTAGGATTCCAAAATATAAAACTACTATTTTTTTCAAGTCTTCCAATATTTAAAATGTCTGTTCATTTTTCGGTAATTTAAAAAATGACTTTAATACATTCCAAAATTGCAACTAGAAGTTGATAATTATAAAATAAACAGGTTGATGTAATGTAAGACAAATTGAAATAAAAAATAAAGGGGTGTAGTGTTATCATACCTGTCCATATCTCCAAATGCATAATGTAAAGGGAAACGGTTCCTCTTGTCTTTGGCAAAGACGTCACCACCAATCTTAATGAGAAGTTCTTCCATGTCAGTGCTAGAATCTAACTCTCCTGTGTTGTTTCGGACAGCACAATGAAGCGGTGTCAAGCCTTTGTTATCGGTAACATTTACTTTAGCCCCAGCCTCAATTAAGATCTGAACACGTTTCAAGGCATCACCATCTCGTACTGACAAGAAAAAGAAAATCAAATTTTTTTTTAAAGATTTACTTAAATTTCATTAAAAAGATATAAAAAAACTAGTAATAACTTAAAAAAAAAAATGTATTACTAGTATAATTCATTTGTAATTTTTATTCTATTTTCTTATATATGAACAATAGTTTTGCTGACATCATTAATTAAAGAGATTTAATGAAAAAAATGTTTCAAATGAAAACTTCTGATTCGAATATTTTGAAATTGAAATAACTTTAAGTTTACACACAAATATGTCTAATCACTTACACCAAATACTGAAATAACTTTGGAATAATTTTTTATTAATAAATATTTATGAAATGTAAATAGTTGGCATTATTAGATTTCACATTTGATTTACATAAGATTTCTTTACGTAAAAAAAAAAAAAAAAAAAACGAAAATTGAAGATAAATACAATTATGTCATTGTTACATAAGAAAAAAAAGTGACTTTTTGATAAAATGCACAGATTCCATCTTCAAATTTTAATACATGAGAATTTTAAAACCATTTTGAAAGATTGATAGTTTAAATGCTTATAAATTATGAAGTAATTCATGTTCTTTTCCACCTCTTAAAAGATTATAATAGCCGACTTATTTTAAAAGAAAGTAAAATACATTATGCTGAATTTAACTTAGTAATTCATATTTTTTTTAATTAGAGTGTTTCATTTTACACTATTGCACTTGTGATTTTAATGAACGTTTAAAAGTTCATAAAAAATGCATACGTCATGCTGAGTTGAGAAACACACACACAAAAATCACATTAAGAAAAGAAAGATTATTAAAGCGAGTAAATTTGTAAAATGTCAGACCCCTCGGCCCACATTGGCTTCACTTCAAGCAATGTCGTTGGCAAAGTCTTGTTAGTTTTGTGTTCTTTACAAAATTACAATAACCTTTGATGCAATTTAAAATGAAGAACACAATAATTAAAAAACTATTCAAATGCGAAAAACTCACCTTTGCTTTGACAAGCTAAATGCAATGGAGTTTGTTGCGTTGTTGCAACAGTCACATCAAGGTTGGCACGGGCTTCGACAAGCATCTTGATTAATTCAGGTTTGCCAGACCTATTACGACGAGAAACATTTTATTGGTATGGACAAATATGGAGAAACATTCGGAAGATCTCTCCCAAAATATCCTTCTTTATTAAAAAGTTATGTTTTGAAAGTTTATATGCAAATAAAAATATGTGATTGGTTAACAGAAAACAAGAGACAGAGTACACATTATCAAGACAATAGTTTTTACAATGTCAATACTCGAGTTTAAGGCTCGCATAAAAAGATTCTTAAAAACTGGATGCAAATATAAACACGTATGATATAAGAAAATATGAGTACCATTAAAACTTTAATTTCTATCAGTTGAAAGACATTTTTTTTAATGGAGATTTTTGTGACCTTTTTGAAAATTTATTACTATAGCATCATTAACTTGTATTATTTGAATTTTGCCATTTAAAAGGAATATATTTTGTTATTATCAGTAATCATTTATTACAAATTGGTTTTCAGTAGTTGTCTCTTAGCTTGAATAATATTAAAATAAAAGAAATGTGGATAAAAACATAAAATATGAATACCACTAACTTTATAGAACGAAGTGAACAAAATAAAAAGAATGACCTGGACATGTTTTATACAGTTTTGTTCATTAGCTTTACTAATTATGAAACGGGTTCTCCAAAACCTCATTCTTTTTTATCATTTTACGAACACACACACACAAAAAACACACACTACTTTCAGTACTTGCATAGTTTAATCAAGACATTAAAAAATGAAAATATCGAAGAAAAGATCATATTGCACATATGTTATGGAATGAAGTTGTCCAAAAAAAGATTTCCCTTGATTTCATCAAGTTGTTTTTGTTTTATAGCAAAAAAACTATTTGTTATGATACCGAGCAAAAGGTTCGAATTTTAGAAAGAAAAGCTAGTAATAAAGATGGGGAAGGAGTGTCGGCGCTTTACATGGAGTTATCTCCCTGTGGCGTGTTCAACAAATTCTATAATAGCTGACTTCAACGCACTCTCATAAGAATGTGTTTTTCCGCTGTTAAAAAAAAAAAAAAAATTACTCAATCAAATTAAATGAATTTTTTTTCGAGATCTTCAGTCCAAAACAGATACGTACAATATAACCTTTTTCTTTTTTTTCGATATTTTCATTTTTTAATGTCTTGATTAAACTGTACAAGTACTGTATTTTCATATATTTCCATTTTTTAAGTATTTTCCTGAATAATTTAACATTTTCCATAAGCGCTCCAGTTTGGCGACTCCTACTATAGCATAACTAGGAGTATTAAGCACCAGCAACTATGTAATCTTCACAAACCTCTCTCCGGCATTACTATAACACTTGTGGGACATAAGGATTATTATTTATTGTTCCACAAATTCCATAGTAATTCTATAGAGAGGTTTGTGAAGATTACCCAGTTGATGTCTAACGCTTCATGGTGTTTAATATCCTGGTTACCCGAGATACTGCTTGTATCTATCCTGGTATTGTATAGATCTGCCTGTTTAAAAAATTAAAATGTTTCACCCAAAAAGCGATCAATTCAGAAAGAGTAAAAATTTCAAAGAAAAATCTCTACTCACTGAGCAATGAGAAGTAACGGTGTCATTTGTTTTGCTGGCCAAGAACAATTTGGATTGGCACCAGCTGTGAGCTAAAATACAGAAAAGAAAAACAAATCAACAAGGGATTTTATTTGGTTTAGAAAAGACAAGGGTAAATGGAAAAGGAAAAGAGGGGAAAAAGAAAAAAAAAGTTAACTTACCAGCAGTTTAACAGCATGGTGTCTGTTTAAATCGATAGCAGTAATCAATGGAACACAACCTTTAATATCCTGAAGATCAAGTTTAGGTTTTTTTGCCAAGAGAAACTTGAGGCCTGGACAATAGGTGACTATCCCATCAGCAGTGACGCTGTTCTCGTGTACCGCAGCAACCATGAAATGAACAGCAGACCATTTGCCTGCGGATGAAAATGACAAAGTATCGCATAAATGTCACAACTGAAAAAAGATGAAAATTTATGATTTTAAGAAGGAAAAGATGTAAACGCGTATTCACCTTCTTGAACATATTGGTCTTCTTCCTTTTGAGGGATGCAGTTGTCTTTAAGATGTTTCTTTTGTACTGTAGCATTCACATCAGATCCAGCCTCATCGATAAGCATAGAGATAAACGTGCGGGCATTTGCACGGGCCTTCTCAAGGTCAGTTTCATTTTTCTGATCATGTCGCCTCATCTACGACAAAAACAAAGGCCAACATTAAAACATTTTGAATTTCAAAAGAAAAGAATATAAAGTGGTAACTTCATTTCCATAATGTTCAGGTTATCATATTATTTCAAGCATAAATCAATGTAAAAAAAAAAAAAAGTCTTAGAAATAAGCTTAAAAAATGTCTTGACTAATGAATGCATTCACAGAAAAATTGATTTATGATTACCGCATTCAATTTACTATCACCTATCAAGAAGCCTACATGCATGCAATCATCAACACAGACAGCCTCATCACAATCACCAACACAAACAATCTAATTATGACCAATCCTAATGATTAATCCAAATATATTGTTCTGTTTTCTATCTGTAGAGAATATATGACGAGCCGGTCGCTGTCGTGTCTAATGCACAAATGACATTGCGTCTGCGTGATGGGACGGGAAATCCAGTTGGTACTGATTTGCATGAGTTGGCGTCCCCGCGGTGATAAAAGACGTTGGACTTTTGTGTGTGCGTGGCATTCTTTCATTTGCTTGGTGAAAGAGATTTCATGCTGTTCATGTCAGTTACGCGAATCGAGGACAGGAAGAAAGGGACAGTGAGAACTGTAAATAGAACTTACTGATTCAAGCTATTTCGGCATTATGACTGAAGGAAGGTTCAACCTAAAATTAGTACCGGAATATAACGGCACAACATCTATTATAGACTGGTTAGAGAGAGTGGACCTTATCTGCAAGCTCTAGGGAGTTGACAGAGTCGAACAGATCATCCCCTTGCAACTAGCTAGAGGAGCTTTCGACGTCTACCAACAGCTATCAGATACAGAGAAGAATAATGTAACATGGGTGAAAGATGCACTGCGCAGGGCCTTTGCGTTTGACCCATGTGAGGCATACAAGCAGTTTGCAAGACGCTCCTTACACTCGGACGAGTCGGTAGATGAGTTCTACGCTGCGTTAACGAAGCTCTCCAGTCTGTTCGGAGGAGTCCCGAGCCAGACGCTGAAGTATGCATTCATGGCTGGACTGCCTGCCCATATCTAGTTGCTACGTGCATCTGCTGACATCAACCAGATCCCAACAGAAAGTATGCTCAGCCGAGCAAGGTCCGCGGTAAATAACGAACAGGTTGGAGGTCTGGGGGGAGCATGGCACTCTGCGATGGAAGCGTGGTAGTATGATCCCAGATGTTCCAGAGATTGTGACATGTCAAGCAATTTTTTTCCCTGTGCAGCAACAGGAATCATAAAGCGACTGGCCAACATCGTAACCTAAGGAGGATGGGATGACACCACAGAGGATGTTCCACTTCAACAAATGCTCCAGGAAACAATAGCCAGGGTGAAGCAGAGCGATCCCTCACAGGGTCTGTGGTGTGTAAATGGACAAGACGTCAATGTATGGGTGGACGCAAGTTCCCTGGCGATCGGCGTGCTCCTGGAACATGACACTATTGTCTTTGAAGATGCATGTTGGCTGCGATCCACGAGCGACGTGCAGCATATTAACTTGGCTGAACTGGATGCGGCGTTGAACGGCATCTACCTTGTGTTACACTGGAAATGCAAATTTATACACTTAAAAACGGACTCAGTAAGTGTGTATCACTGGTTAGTGGACATGCTCACTGGAAAAACTAGAGTACGCACAAAGGCTACCAGCGAAATGTTACTCCTACGATGATTGGACACAATAAAATCACTGGTAGAAGAGTACGGATTTTCAATAGACTTTTCTCTGGTCCTTTCGAGTCAGAACTTGGCAGACCCCATGACACGTGTTCCACAAAGATGGCTCAATAGAATGAAATCCACAACGGAGCCTGTACCTCTGACCTATGCTGCAAAGAGTAATGCAATGACTAGTAGTCAGATCATGGAACTGCATAAAAGCAGTGGGCATGCAGGCATCTGACGTACAGCATATTCGTTCGGCGGGTTTGCCCAACAATTACCAAAGGTGATGTGAAGTCATCGGAGAATGTGAGGAATGTCGGACGATTGATCTGTCCCCAGTTAATTGGACGCCGGGAAAATTGGCGGTACAAGCTAACTCGCAAAGGCTGGGGATGGCTATAACACACTTTAACGGCAAACATTTCCTGGCGCTCACTGATTGCGATCCAGCACATTTTACCATTTGGCAGATGTTGTCACAGCAGGACTCCAGACACATCATTCAGCATCAGGAATCAATATTTTTGGAGCGTGGCCCACCGCAGGAACTGCTTACTGACAATGACACTGCATTTACCAGTAAGGAGTTTTCCGCTAGTTGGGGAGTACGTCTGCAGTTTCGGTGTGCATATGTGCCAGCAGGCAATGGCATTGCAGAACAATGTCACCGCAGTATTAAGCGGATTGCATCCAGAACGAGATGCACTGTTCAGGAAGCAGTGTATTGGTTCAATGTCACGCCCAAGGATGATACATCATGTACTGTACCTGCCAACGGGATCTATAGATATGAAGTTAGGGTGAAGAACAGCGACCAAGTGCCCACATTACCAGCCTCTGCACAAACCCAATATCGTATGGGTGACCCTGTATGGATAAAACCGCCAGGTTATCGATGCACATCCAAGTTCGAAGAAGGAACAGTAACGGAAGTGATCAGCCCGCAAGTCATTAGTGTTGATGGTGTCCCGCGCCATGTGAAGGATATACGACCCCGAATGTATACCTGCTCCTCTGGTAATGCAGATGATGAGATTTCAGATGACACTGCATGTATTACACTGCCTGGCCGACAACCAACCCAAAATGGAGAACCCTCTGAAAACTGATTTGCATGAGTTGGTGCCTCCGGCGGTGATAAAAGACGTTGAACTTTTGTGTGTGTGTGGCATTCTTTCATTTGCTTGGTGAAAGAGATTTTGTGCTGTTCGTCTCAGTTACGCGAATCGAGGACAGGCGGAAAGGACAGTGAGAACTACAAATAGAACATACTGATTCACTATCTTTAATTACATTACTCAAACTGTCATTTTGTATGTATTAGTAAATGTTGAAAAGGCCAAGACATCTATTTGATGATGTGTACACAGCACAACGGACATCAAAAACATTCTGAATATTTCTCATGAATGCAATGTAATAAAAATTTTATTAAAGGAAAATAACAGGCTTGCCAATATAAATTTATTTTATCTCTCCTTTTTTCTCATTGGTTGAGCGTAATTTAGCAGTATAAACAAAATCAGGAGATGATGCAAAGGAGGTGGTCTCATAACAAAATAGAGACTACACCCAACCCCCAATCTTAATTGAATATTAACGATGATGAAATATTTCATCCCTCTGCCTGTTTTACAAGTATTTTAATGGTAGATGCTCCGATGAACTACAAGCCGTTGTACTCCTCAATGTAAATACTCCCGACAAACCTGACAAACAGCAAAATCCCACCCCTATACAGTAGAGATCCCCAGATGCCAGAAAGCCTTCTACTCTAATAGTTTCTTCCCTAGAACTGTTAAATTTTGGAATTTCCTTCCAGGTTCCTACTTCTTTGACTATACTGTCAGACATCTTGCTGCTCGACTCACTACATAGTATCCCTGCAATTATGTTCGAAATAGTAGGCCCTTAAAGTGGCACCGTGCCTTGTCTGGGGTGAAAATGCAATAAAAAAATAAATAAATAAAAAAAAAAAATTTTTTAATTCAAAAAAAAAAAAAAAAAAAAAAAAAAGATAGCACTCGTTTAACCTCACTTGAACATTAAAACACTTTCATTCTACTTGCAGAAATATATCTGCATATCAGTAGCCAATAACAACTGAAACGGAGATGCATTTCCCAACCTTTATGAGTCCCCCCTTCTATGTGAGAGCAAGTGTATGGGGAGAGGACAGCACAACAATGTGCAAGTGATATGTAGTAAAAATAAAATTTTAAATAATTTGAAAAGTGTTTAATTAGTGAAATATTAATCTCAGTAAACAAGAAAGTCAAAGTTAAGAAAAACATTGAATGTGGAAGGAAGGAAACAGGAAGTCACTCTTTAATGAAACAAGAGTTTCATAACTCCCCTACCCCTTTCAGGAATTGTTCAAAGTTTTAGACTTTGTAGTGAAATTAAGTTTTCAGAAAGAACTGTCATAAAAAGAAAAAGGAAAACAAGACAAAACAGAGAGAAAAAGAATAAAAAATAGGGAAAGAGGAAGATAAAGTGAGAGAAGAAAAAAGAGGGAAAGAAAAATTAAAATCCATCTATAAGATAGTGACAAAAAAAAAAAATTCTACCAAAAAGCAAAGAAACCCAATACATGAAAGGTTCTACCAATTTAAACTGAATCTGTTTTTTTTTTTTTCTTTCTAAATTAAAAAAAAAAAAAGAAAGTGGATTTCACTAAAAAGCAAAGAATTCACATCCGTTAATAAGAGAAGAAAATCTCACCTGTAAATCTTTATATCTTTGGCATGCTCGCAAAAGAGGAGTGAAACCCTCATTATCAACCATTTTAGACAATTGTTTTAGAATCTCTTTCTCTGCAGGTGGAGAAATACCATCTATTTCAATTGGCATTTCATCAAAGCTCTTTTTTGTCTTAAATAAAAAAAGAAAAAAAAAAAAAAAAACGAGATTAGTGAACGCTTGGTTTTAATTAAGATTCTTAAATGAAAATTTCAATATTGTTGCAAGTTTAACTTTAATAGAAAATACCAACGTTGTTTACCTGTTCAATAACATCTCGCAATATTGAAGACATGTCACCCTTCGTGCAGAGTTCTGCCATCATGTGTAAAATGTTTTTATTATTCTTGTTCTTATCCAATGAAACACTGCCTTTCTTTTGCAATAGGGCTTTCACTAGTAAAACATTATTCTGAAACAAAAATATTAACAAAGAGTGAATTAACAAGGTATAATCCAAGGTAGAGAAAGGGGTGGGTGGGGGTGGGAGGGTCAGCATTTGTTTTGTATTTTAATGATGGAGTCATCACCTATGAAAGTCTGAAGGCCCCTTGAGAATAAAGGTTAATGAGTGTAAGTCGATCATTGAGACAAAAGTGTAGCGATCAGTAGTGATGGGTGGAATTTGGTTATTTAAGGAGGTGACTTAACAGGAACTTGTTTACATTAGACTTGAAGATGATGTAGCCAGATGTAAATGACGTCCATGGTAGAGAGCTTCACAGGCAGACAGTTCTAGGACTGTCTACCGTCAAATTAGAATTATATCCACTGTGCAATGCAAACCCCACTGCATGCTATCAAAACTGCTAATCAACTGCATAGCATTTATGAAAACATGTTTATTTATATTGAAAATAGCGGGGAACCCAGTGTTCCCCGGGTACTTGGAGGTGTAAAAGAGAAAAAAAGTGTTAGTAGTCAGGCAGGCTCAAATCCATGACGCAGTGACACAAAGGCGGAAAAAGAAAGTGAAAGAAAACGTGACATCTTACCGCTACGCTACGAGACCATAGGAAGTGAACCGTGTTCAAATTTAGCGATGTCAATCAAAAAGTTGACTTGATAAGTGAATGAGTACACACAGGTGCAGAAATAAACGTTGGCTGAAGGCCAGTTTAGCTTTCTATTGTTTCATTTATTTGTTTCCCCACAATGTTGGGGAAACCAAGCTCCCTTGAAAAAGAGGGAGCTCTCAAATGAATAGCAATTGTCTGATATGGCATTGATCAAAGCTGATTGCCTTCAAGACGTGCCAGCCACGAAGGTCAGCGAGTTGATTTGATTTAGTTTCACTTTATTTATACGAAAAAGACAAACACTGGAAACCAGGTTTTTTTTTTTTTTAAAAAACCCGCCCAAAATAAATGTAGAGGGGATGACTGTTCGCAAATTGTAGATATTACAATCCAGGGAGTATGTAAAAAGCTCGACAATATAGTACCCCCACCTCACCCGAGAACCCCCGCAAAAAAAAAACCTTTGCTGAACATACAAAAACATGCACAGCCGTTTTGCCCTTTATATATCTATACTCCTATAAAATTGGTTTTCTTTTGTATCAATATTCATATTAAAAACCTTCTTTTCTATTAATTTAAAAAGAAAATACAATTTTCTTATATCTTGGTTGTGGAATTGCATTCACTAGCAAACAATCTAGCTAATTTGCATATTCTTTTAAACATTCATTTTAATTAATTCCCTATTAGTTGCTTCAGTTTTTTTAATGGGATAATCATCTTTAGTTAATTATTACCTGTAATTATATTCATGCAGATATTCTACAGGATTTATACTTGCATAATATTCGCAAAAAAAGTTTATAGTAAACACAAAATTGTTTCCATATATATTTTTGTTCAACAAATCTATCTATCTATCTATAAAAGTGAATGTGTGTGTGTGTCTGTACATTTCCCTACGCAATACATCTGTCAATTTTTAGTCTACAACTCGAAATTTGATATACAGGGTACTTAGATTTGGGAAAATCTATGTGATCGGTTTTCGTCCAGAAATTTGGCTGTTAAGGGATCAAGGTTCAACAATTTGACCTTTGAGGACTCTACCAAACTCCTGACAATTTTGGGTCTAAACACTTGAAATTTCAGATATAGGTCCCTTCGACATGGATCTAACTTAATAACTTGATTAGAGCCCTAAACAATAAATGTTAAGGGGTCATACTAGAGGTCAAAGTTAAAAACATTGACCGTTTTTTTTTTGTTTGTTGCTCAGCATACACCTCACACCCAGGCAACGCCGGGCACCCATGCTAGTGTATATATATATATATATATATATATATATATATATATATGATAGATAGATAGATAGATGCTAGTGAAATATGGAAATTCAATAATAAAATAACAAAAACATAGGAATATAGTTATCATTGAAAAATATTGGTATACACCAAAAATTATGGAAAATCATCCAGTCAAATTTTAAAAAATAAAATTGATTTACAAACTCTGAACGACAAGCCACATGTCTATATTATAGAAGAGAATCTTCTACAACATGCTGGTTTGACACAAATGTCATTCAAACCTTGTCGACTGAGTAGTAAATTAATTTTATTTTTTTTTAATTCTACTAGTTTATTTTCCTTAATTTTTGGTGTTCACAAATATTTACAACTGATAAACATATTCAAAAGTTTTCCCATTTTATTTAGAACTGCCATGTTTCATTTGACCCTCAAAATAAACAAGCACCATTTTATATAAATAGCATAAAATATACAGCAATAAAAATTGACTCCCTGGAGCAAGTTAAATAATTTTCATTTCTACAAAGCTTTAATGTAAAAAATTCAACAGAAGAGGTTTGAGGGGTGGGGGGTATGCCTGGAGGTGCTGTTGCAAAAAAGTCGCTATGGATGAAACCAGCATCGAGATGATCACAGATTTGATAAATCAGATCTTGTCCAAAAGAAGGGGGATTTTAGTACAATTGTGGATGGTTACAAGGGTGAACGAGGAGTTCTCTATAGAAGTAATTAGTGCTGATGACTCAGGCCTCAAAAGTGATTGAGGGAATAATTGGGCAGTATATAAAGTCAGATAAGCATAGCTGAAAACAGTTTGGTTTTACACCTTGCTAAAGTACCACTGGTGCACCATTAATTCTGATACAAATGCAAGAGAAGTATCTTGGTGATAAGAGCTCGTATTTAGCTTTTGTGCATTATGAGAAACGTTTTAAAAGAGCCTCAAAAGATGTTGTCTGGTGGGCTTTGCGTGAATTAGGGGCAAACAAATTGTTGATGATTATTCAAGCAATATACTAAAATGTTCGGCAGACCTTGTCCCCCTCCTCCCATGGTCTATATTTTTTCTTTTTTAATTTTTCCAGCGTATTATTATCGAATGGACACTAGTATACAAGATTATCAAGATAAATGAAAAATAAAGGTCAATACTTAAATATTTGTAGAGGGAGCTCAATTTCTACTGCAATGTTCTTGCAAATTGATCATCCATGTTTTTCTAGGCCAAGTTCCACAAATTTAGCCTTTATTTAAGTAATTTAGCCTTTTTAAAATAATAATCTTAAAAAAAAAAAAAAAAGCTAAACTCCTTAAAAAAAAAAAAAGACTAAATTTGCCAAATTAGAACAATGCATAACTGAGCACCCCCTACAAATAATTTAATATTGACTTTTTTTTTTTTGATAATATGGTAAACTAGTGACTAATTGATAATAAACTGGAAAAAAAAAAAAAAAAAAAAACCTGTAAAAGATTCTTCAGGTCTGTCAAATGTTTAATGTTATGTTAGAATTAACAGCAGATTTAGTGACAGATTTAAAGTGAGAGTACATCAAGATTTTTTTATTAGTCTGGTGTGAGTGTATGTCTGGGGTGGACAATTTCCTGGAGATACTAACCTTTTCAATTGCAAGCATCAAAGGAGTGATGCCATCAGTAGAACGAGCAGTCGGGTTACACCCATTGTCCATTAGAAAATTGGCCACATCGACACTCATTTTCATTGTGTCAGCATTTGGGAGCTCATTCTGTTAAAATTATATTTGAAAACGTGAAAAAAAAAAAGTAAAAATAAAACAAATAAATTCAAGCAATTTGTTGTTTAAAGAAAATACAAAAATATTAAGTTTTTATATATTCTTGTAATCATCAATATTTATTTCTCTATAAATAAATATTTCGAAGCAAAAATTTTTTTCATCATATCTAAAACCTTTTAATATAGGTACATAAATTTTTGCAAAAGCATAACCAATGATACCAAATTTATTTTTGTAGCTCAATCAGACACCAAATTAGGATTCAAAGTTCAATGGAAATTAGAACATTCACCATCTTGCATGCTATTTGTCCATTTACACAGTAACTGAAAATGCAGGTTTTGAAAAAAAAAAAATGAAAAATCCTTACGAATTTAACATTGTGATAAATGAAAATTAAGCACGAATAAAAAAATGAAAGCACAACTCTTCATATAAGATTCATTTCAGCAGTTAACGCATTGAATCTTTTTAATATGATTCATACCAGATTAAAGATAAATATATACTTTTCTTTTAATAGTAAATTAAAAACCTCAGTTTTAGACAATGTAAAAACAGAAAAGAAAAAAAAAAAGGGGAAAAAGAAAAAAAGGAAAAAGAAATATAAATAAATAAAAGAAACTTACTGAATCAGCTTTTGATGGCATATTTTTTGCCAAATGGTGAAGCTGGAAGAAAGAAAAGAAAAATTCATTTATTTTTTCATTAAAAAATTATATATATATATATATATATATATATATATATATATATATACACACACACACACACACACAAATAAATTAGACTTCAAGCTATAAAATAATAATACTGGTTTAAGACAAGATTAAACAAAAGAAAAAATCAATTTTTAATTGCAGAGGAAACTTACAGGATTATAGCCTTCAAGATCCGGTAGTGAACAATCAGCTTTTTTGTTCAACAAATAATTCAGCTGATCCATCAATTCTGGTACAAGTTTGCTGGATGCTGCTATGCTCACCAATGTACGACCTGAGTAAAAGAAAGACGATTAGTAATAATTAATAATGAAGTAAAATTAAAACAACCTCTTTATACTCTTCTATTCATCCAAAATAACAGTTTATCATTTTTCTGTTTTCATCCAATCAACTTGACCTGACAAATGGCACTGTAGCAGAAACAGGTCTGCACATATGTAACCAAAATATTTAATTTAAAAAAAAAAAAAAAAAAAAAAAAAAAAAAAAAAAAAAAAAAAACATTAAATATGTATATTTTTAATGCATCTTTATTTTTTCAAGATAATACTTTGCCAGGAAGTGTTTTTTTTTATGGCAAGAAATGTATAAACTGATTCCCTACAATTTTCTTGACTGTCGAAGATTTTTATTATAGATATAATTTTTTATCAACTGACTTTTTAGATTTCAATCTCATCCATCCATACCTCGGATTGCTGATTCTTCTTTCTGGACCTTACAGAGTATAACTTTGTTACTTTGCCATTATAATTTTATTGAAAATGCATTTGAATTTAAAGAAAAAAAAAAAAAAAGGTTAATATTTTTTTTTTTTAACTTTATGCCAGTAATACAGTTTCTAATTTGATGAAAGGAGCCCACCTTTGAAAATCCATGGGTTAATGATTATTCTTTATTTTAATTCATTGCTTGAATATTTGAGAAATATTACAATTATTTCTATTTTTATTTTCATCATCAATTTTCTTATACATATAAAGCAAACCTTGTTAATTATCCAATTGATTATAGAAATACTAAAAAATAAAAAGGTATAATTAAGCAAATATTTGTGTTATTTTTAACAATGTTTGCTTAAATTAATAATCGCTGCCTAAATATACATTTAAATGAAATAGCTGAATTGCATCTACATTTGATTATGGTGAGACAATATTTTCATTAATACTGCAATAGAGCCGTGAATTTAATAGCTATGCTGTTTTTAAATCTCTGAAATAGTTATATGATAAACAGGTGATAATCACTTTTCTGCCACATAATTTAAGGCACGGTCCCCCGTTTATGTTTCACTACTGATATAGTTGAATCCCCTTTTGCATTTGTGAATTTTCCGGCAATAAGTTGCTTATATATGGATTTAATTAGTATCCCTAAGAATTTAAACTGCATTCTTTCTCCTTCGTTTATAAATGACAAAAAGTTTCTTTAATATATAGTTGGTTCAATTGGACGAAAATAAATCCAAAATGCTTTAATATTCTATAAAAGTATAAAAGTTTATTTATAAATGATTTTACAGAAGTTCAGATTGATAGAAATTTTGTGACTAAAAATGTAACGTGGTGGAAAAATTTGTTAAGTGTTATCTATCGCATCACATTTTTTCTGAATTAAAAATAAAGCAAAATTCTGCAGTTAAAAAGCACAAAACTCACATCCCTGTTTTTAATTACCAAATATTAAAATGACCCACTTATTTATGCGAAAAAAAAAAAAAAAAAATGCATTCTGCTGGATTTCATTTCATAATTTTTTTAAAAGTTTACACCAGTGCACTTTTGATTAAAATAATCAAATAGTAAATAAAAAAAAATTAGAGGCAAGAAACACACACACATTTTCATATTTCAATTTCTTTTTTAATTTTCCAGAAACATAAAAGAAATTGCTATATTTAAAGTGCGAGAAAAAATTACCTCTGTCATCTTTGAAGTTAATGTCTACTCCAGGTTGGTTCAATAGAAGATCGACTAAACCAAAATGGCCTTTCAAAAAAGCAATACAAACTGGAGTCATCTATGAAAAAAATAGAATAATAAAAGATGGCATGAACAAAATTATATAAACATTGTGAGGATAATTTTATTTATAAACTTTGTACACATACTGAGGACTTTTGAAATGTTTAGTTGAAAATGTACCAAAGTAAGTCCTTTTTTTTAAGTTTCATTTGTAATTTCCAGGGCTCTAGTTATGTAGCTCTAAAGAAAAAATTATTTTTTGATTAAAAACCATTTGGTTTGATTATTTTTTTAAGTTACATAATCAGAGCTCTGGAAATTACAACAAGGACCTCCCGTTGTACATTTTCAACTAAACATCTATATACTTTAATAACTGCTAGGTAAAATTATAATTCATATTTTAAAGAGATTTAGCTTATGTCAAAAATTTCAATATATAATTGTTTTGGAATTATTGATGAGAAACCTATGAGCTTAAACACTTGAATCTAACTACATGCAAAAAAAAAAAAAAAAAAAAAAAAAAAAAAAATTATATATATATATATATATATATAAAATTTTTGTTCTTCTATCATATCTTAAAGTAACACAATGTTCAACACGCAAGATCGGAGATGTGCTGCTGTACAACTCATGCTCTCTACCGATCCAAGTTATGACAAAAGGATCTTTGCCAGCATCCTGAAAATGCAAATCAGAATAACAGGGATGTGCCCAGGGTGATGAAAACAGTTTCCGGCCACGGTTATGGTTTTTCGTATGGTTTCCATGCACATCTTTGAAGTCAGCTTTAAAGTCAACACCAAAATGTACTTGGATATGTTGTAGAGTGTGATTTCCTGGTGTAATCAAGTGGCGGATGGAAAACCCTACGTGTGGCAGTAGGACTCGGTGCCAGCCCACAAGTTTAAAGAGAACCAGGTTTGACTTCAGAAATACTATGACTTTGTATTCTTCTCTCACTACCTCCCCTTCCATGACCTGAATCCACTGGACTACTTTGTTTGGTCATATGTGGAGAACATCACCAACATAATCTCCCACAACAACAAAACCAGCCTGATTGCTGCCATCAGCCAAGTATTCGCTGAGCTCCCGCCGGTGATTGTGGAAAAGGTATGCACCCAGTTCCAGACCCATATCTAGGCAGCGATTGAAGTTGAAAGTAGCTACATTGAATATATGTTGGCTCAACTCCATAATCAAGTTGCTTTAATTGTTTTTTTTGTTTTACAATAAAGTTTTAAAATAAAGATGTAGTGTTGTTTTCTTTAGGGAGACAATTTTATTGTTCCACCTTGTAATATATATATTTCCCCATGAAAGAGATGAAGGGGAGACTAAAACTTGCTGCTATGGTTTCAAATGATCTGAAATAACAGCAAGGAGAGACTTGATTCCAAATATTTCTCCATATGTTATATCTCCCCTCTTTTGGAAATAGGGTACTTGCTGTTATTTCAGATCATTTGAAACCATAGCAGCAAGTTTTATTCTACCCTCCATCAAGGCCAAAGGTTTTGAGGAAATATCAGATATTTTGTAATTTATCTGCAAAACAAATCACTGATTAAAACATTTTATGGCTGTAAAAGTGCTAAAAATAGGCTCTAGATGATCCTCTTGATGTGTGACCTTAAGGGCAAATGTCACATAACCCACTACACAATTCAGGTCATTACCTTTCCAATGAGCTTTCATTTGTTAAATTCTGATCAATAATTGCCAAGATTTCAAACTTATAAAATTGCCAAAAAAGATGGTGTGTATATATATATATATATATATTACTTTTACATGCAAAATCCGATCCTGCATTTTGCTAATTCCTACCCTCTGATGAGAAGGAAAGTGTTTCTTCGAAACTCCGCGGATTAAGGACTATCCACTTATCTAGTGTTTCCTTTTCATATTAAATATGTTTCAAAGTGTTTAACATGTTTTATCAACTGTTTGCTCGTATATATATATATATCTCTCATAGCCAAATTGAATATTGAAATGTTCATATCTTTTGTTCTATGGCATGAAACTATGCAAGACCACTAATATACGCGTGATGACTAAGATGTGAAAAGAAATTCATCTCCAAGGCAATAAAGAGAGAAACTGAACAAAAAAGGTTGTACGAATGTTTATTTTACCTTCCAATCACTGGCAATATTTGGATTGGCGCCACCATTTGCTACAAGGAGTTTCAAGCAGAAGAACCATCCATAGGCAGCTGCATAGTGGACGACAGAGTTACCGGAAGAGTCCACATGGTTGGGATCAGCACCCAGAGATAAAAACAATGACACAAGGTGAGTGTTGCCATTCATAGCTGCGTGAGTC
This sequence comes from Euprymna scolopes, assembly GCF_053919585.1. Taxonomy (NCBI): domain Eukaryota; kingdom Metazoa; phylum Mollusca; class Cephalopoda; order Sepiida; family Sepiolidae; genus Euprymna; species Euprymna scolopes. The sequence goes on from NC_136517.1 coordinate 22,790,675, forward strand.
AATGCAGTGCGTTTAAACTTATCTGTCAGTAGAGAAAATAGAAAAAAAAATATTAGACAATCAAATTAAGCTTGAACTGAAATATTTACATAAATCTCAGAAAATATTGGTTTTAAGATTGTATAAAAAATTATCAATGTGAGTGAAAATAAAGACTTAAATGACTGACGATTATAATGAACTGTATACACATTACATTTATATAGACACATTAATGTCACAAAAATAACTTCATTGAATTTATTTGAAACAAACTGGACAATATTATAAGAGATATATACCTTATAAAAATATATTTTATATAAGGTCAGAAATATAGAAAAATTTATAGTAGTCGCTACACTGGACATGCTAATGTTTCAGACAATTGGTCAGTCAAGACCACAAGTCTTCGTCAGGCGACTTTATTAAGTTTGTATTCCACAGAAAAAATCCGGTTCTTAAATGAAAGATGAGAGAAATATTTTGTATAAAAATAAAATGTTATTTTATTGGGGGTCAATCTATGATCATTGAGTGTTGATGTTTTTAGCTGTCTATGTTTCTCCTTTTCTTTTTTTAACTTGAGTGGAGGTGTGGGTTAGGGTTCGTGCTTGAACATATAAGTGTGTGTGGGGGTGGACAAGGTGTGTGAGTGCGTGTATGTGTTTTTCCTTGTATTGGTTTGTGGAATGTGTGCTTTGCCTTATAGTTTGAGTAAACTGCATAGAATTCCTTATTTGGTAGGGATGTTCTTATATATATGCTTATATTAACATACTAGCAGAACCCGTGGAAATTCCATGGTCAATGAAAATTTTAAAAAACACATCAGTAAGAAACATCTTATTGCATAATCAATTACATTGGACCATGCACCATTAAAGACTAACTAAATCACAAAACTCTGGATTTTCTGGTTCTGGTATCTCTGCAGACAATTGAATCAATTTGATGAACTGTTCTCATCTTATCCTGATCTCGCAACATTATGATCATGTGGCAGTGTGGTAGCCCTTTTTTATGAAATTCAATCACAAACATTTGCATATAGGATTCCCAGGACATGTTTGTCTTTAATGTCTTTCAAAAGTTCAGCTAGATGTGTATGATACACATGTGATGTTAAGTCAGGTCGATTTTATGTAAGCTCTTGTATCCCAAAAATATTTATTATTAAAAGACATCTTACATTACAAATGTATAGAAGGAATAGATGTGGTTTTCCATATTTACAGAGAACTGCTTTGTACTAATTACTTTGTAATAATTTCAACATAATATAAGTAGGTAATAATGTTTTCACCTGAAATGCGTAGGTTTAAACGATCTATAATCAACAAAACCATCCTATGACTTTACTTATAACTCTTTAGTAGGTAATGTTTTCACCTGAAATGCGTTGGAATTTGTATTAATTTCAACATGACATGTAAGTAGGTAATAATGTTTTCACCTGAAATGCGTAGATTTAAAAGATTCCTAATCAACAAAAGCACTATATGATGTTACTTATTTCGGTATGACACTTAAGTAGGTAGAGTTTTCACCTGAAATGCGTAGGTTTAAAAGATCTTTAATCAACAAAAGCACCCTAGGATTGTAAATATTTTATGACACTTTAGCTGGTAATGTTTTCACCTAAAATGCGTTGGAATTTGTACTAATTTCACCATGACCTGTAATAATTTATATCATTTTGAAATAAGTTAAACTTAAAAAAAAACATTGGAAGTAAATATTTATTACGAGTCTGTTATTAAGGTCACACAATAAACGGCAAGCGTTTAGGAAATCGACCCCTACCTCTAAATTCCACAATATACACTTTTTTTTTTAATGTTAATTTCATAGAGTTGCAATATTTTTCTCGGTGATGATCACAAAGTATATGTTCACTTATAATTGAAAACTGATCCCTGAGAATAAAATTCACAAATATTTTTTCAATCTGAAAGTTAAATTTGTAATCGATGAGATTAACATGAAAGAAAAAAGTTGTGGAAATTAAAGGTGGAGGTCAATTTCCTAAACGTTTGCCCAATAAACAAATAATGGCGTTTCTACACTATTCGGACGAAATTTCAGAAATCGTAATACAGAACTTCACATGAAAACAATGGTATCTATGTATTCCTCATATTTTTAAGATGATTATGTAAAAAAATTACGAAAATCGATAAGGTAGAGATTTATTTATTAAAGAAAATAATAAAATTTGATGAAAATGATAGTAAAACACAGAATTCGAAAGGGAGATAATTTTCCATTTTGATTTAAACAAAATGGCAGAAATTTATTATTTGCTAACATGATTAAAGTTGTTGTTTTTATAATTCAGTAATATTCAGGTAATTTCGACTGCATAATTTGGAAACTATCATTGTAACTTATTAGAATCGACAAAAAAATATCAGCTAAAACCATTGCTTTTTATCTGAAAACTCCATTTATCGACTACAAAATCTCATCCCAATTCTGTAGAAGCACCCAAATAATTTTAATTCTTATTCATCAAACTGGAGATTGTATGGCAAAATATTCTCGATCCCTCTATCACATAAAAGGATCATAATTTCCTAATAACTGTTATGTTAACATGCCAACAATATTTAAACAATGACATCTGTATTTCAGAAGTTTTAAATAAGCAGAACTTACAACTTTTTTTTTTTGTTTTAAAGAATAAACACTATTTATTTTAAACATTATATACAGAACTTTTTTTAAATTTTAAACAATATAAATAAAACTTTTTATAATATTTAACAATATAAACCTTTAAATATAAACAGAACTGTTTATAATTTTTTATTTTACATAATATAAAAAAAACTTTTTATAATTTTAAATGGTAAACTTTTACTTGCTTTCCACCTTAACATTTTCCTTTAAAATAATGATTTCACAGGTTTTTGGGTATGCTGAAAACAAATATCACATTTAAAATTTCCACAAATAAGTAGTTTACAGAATATTAAGCAATATAATTTGTTAAAAGTGATGGCCATAGTTGTACAGCAAAAAAATGTGCGCTTGCACGTGTAGTATTGGGAATCCCAGCTTAATTACTATATAGGTAGTTTTAGAAATAGAAAGTTATGTAAGTATATTTTCGGTTTCCCATCAGCGAGTTGGCAGGGTCACAAAAGGTTAGGTTTGACAGGTATCAAACTAGAGAGAATGCACCGGAAATTAGAGGTGACACGGGAATTGTGGTCGTAGACTTCCGGTTGACGATCACATGGGCGGAGAGTTGGTTTTGTGCAGCAGAGAATGCAGATGGGAAATCTCGGGTCTCCGACAATCAGGGTTCGAGATGATAGGCTTGCCTTGAAATAAAAGACTGAAGCTTCAAATCCGTCTTGTTGTTTATCGATGCATCTGTCTGCAGTGACCACTCCCCACGAGATGGAGACCAGCGTCTAAGAAGGCATCATCCGCTGGCCAAGGCAACCAGGTATGTACGCATTATACATTTGCACGTACACGTCTCGGAGACTTTACAGGCAAGAAACGGTGTAAGGATAAGAACACACACCCACACACACATAACAGTGAACTGCACGTAAGATACGTAAGAGCACACCCACACATGTAAGAACACAGATCCTTAAAAGTACCCGTAAAAATAACAAGAAACAAGTAAAAGATTAAATAATAGTAACAAACAAATAGAAGGACGCAAAAAGCTTTCATTTAACACACGTACAACTATGGCCAGCACTTTACACATAAGAGATTATATTGCTTAATATCTAGAAAACTACATTTAAATGCGATATTTGTTTTCAGTATATCCGAAAACCTATAAAAGTTGTTATTTTAAAGGAAAATGTTAAGGTTGAAACCAAGTAAAAGTTTACCATAAACTTTTCAAATTTTAAACAATAGAAACAGATTTTTTTTTAAAGATTTCCTTCCTTTCCTCTTCTTCGCCACATGACTTCCACCATATGCATTTCAAAAGTTCCTTTTTCCAACTTTTCTCATTTTTTTTTTTTTACAATAAAACCATAAACCTTCTATGGTTTGCAGGTGTATCGAGGGGTCAATAATTTTCTCATGTTGATATTTTCCATAATCGAAGTGGTCCAGACATTTATAGACTGCCCATCCATCTGATATAATTAGTGTGCCTGGTAGGATCCACAAATTAATTATTGGGAAAAATGTTTCCCTGATCCGAGATGTCAACTGTGGTAATATTACACAGGTTTAGCCATGTTTGATGACTACGAAAACCTAGACCCTATTCTTGACTCATTTCCTGTTATACTTTCGCTTGAAAAAATAACTCGATGCTTTAACAAAATACAAACTAAAAAAGAGAATACATGTGTATAATTAAATTTTAATTTAAATCGTTTATAAAAATGTGATTCAATTTTCAATAAACACAATATTAATAATCAGTCATTAAGAGAATAGTTGTATTTATATTGTTTAAAATTAAAAAATGTTTATATTGTTTATCTAAACTAATGAAAAACTTCTATATATATATTGTTCGACATAAAAAGAATGTTCTGTATAAATTGTTTTTGTTTTTTTGTTTAAGTTCTGTTTATATAGTTTATTTTTGAAAAAGAACTGACCAATATCATTGTTTATATATTGTTGGCATTTGAGAAGATCAGTGTAGTATCTGTTCCAATACTACGCTTCACCTTTTCTGACCTCAATCAGTGGAGGAGAAATCTTTCTAGACAGAGGCAATTTTAATTTTTGTTCCTATCCAGAATGTCCCTTTTTGGGGAGCTGGATTTTCACCACATTAAAAACCTACCTTGTGAGGAGGCAAGTAAATAGGAACATAACAGTGATTAGGAAATTTGGTTCCTTTTATGTGATATAAGATAAAAAAAAAAAAAAAAAAGTTTATATATATATATATATATATATATATAAAATAAATATTATATATATATATATATATATATATTAGTTGTGTTAATAGCTTTTTAATTTTTAGTGAAGGAATGAACCTTGAGATTTTACAAAACTCAAAATTTTCATTACAAATCTGGAAAAAATGGAAAAGAAAAATTGAAAAACTTAATAGAAAAAAAAAGTTCTTTTTCTATATTTTTTTTGTTTTCTCCTCAAACTGAATAAAAGCATTAACGTGACACATTCTCCCGAGCAGAATTCAAGAATGTACATTTCAAAAGAACAGTTGATCCTAAGTGGATGTTTTTGATGTTCTGATGAGAGCCAAAGCTGAAAATCCTTGTTCACAACCATGTACAGCAAAGGAATGTATTTCTCTGGTCCTAGTCACAAAATTAAACTGTTCAATTACAAAGAAAACCGTAGGAAAACCGCATCTTTACAATTAAGTTAAAATAGCGGGAGAATAAACAAGTAGGTTGAAAGAGACCCTATACTCCTGATGGGTTTTCTATATGCATGGCAAGTATTAGGGGAAAAAATAAATAAATTAAAAAAAAAAAGCACTGACTCATATCTTTTGGACAAATAGTTAAGATTTTTCTCAATTCTTTTAGATTTTTATGTGTCTGCCACAGAAAACATAGCTTTCAGCATCTGTCTATATATTACATGAAGAGAAAATAAAAATCATTGAAATGTGCCATTAATTTTAAAAGCAATTGAATTATTTGAAAGGATTTAAGAGTTGACAAACCTGTTTGTTCAATAAATGCTTTCTGTCCAATCAAAAGGCGAGCAATTTCTAAATGTCCTTTGCAAGCTGCAATCATAAGGGGTGTCATTTTGTCTTTGGAGGCAGTCAACGTTCGGTTAACATCCACCTGATGTTTCACTAATACTTTGACAACTTCCTAGAACCAAGCGAAAAAGAAACTTTTAAAAATCCAACAAAAATCATGTATAACACACACACACACACAGAGTATAATCACATTGATATATTAGTTCCCGTTCAGAAATTAAGCAACATTGAGCCTGGTCAGTACTAAATGGGTGATCTTAGGGAATTCCAGGTGCTGTATGTTCTCTCCGCTTATTTCGGCATTGGACCTCTCTTTGCCACTGGATTCCAGCAGTGCCAATTTAGAAGAGATGTGGTTAGGGATTGTGCAACCCTTGCCTTATAATTAATGTGCAGCTACCCTCACAGGGGGTATCTATTGTCTTTCGAAACTGAATGGAGGCTAATATACATATACAAGAAGATGTACCCAGTGTGCCCAGTATTCAATGGAATATTTAATGCCTTTAAAAAAAAAAAAAAAAAAAGAGGGAAAGAAACTGAAACAGCTAAAAATTTAATGACTCCCAAATACCAATTTTTCAATTTTGATCACTTAGCAACCCTTTTTACCAGATGAAAACCGATAAGTTTTCCACATGTCTGAATACCCTACATACCAAATTTCAAGTCTATATATCAAATTCATTGAGTACATAGGTTGAGAAGTGTCCTCACACACATTCTCATTTTTACAGATATATAGATACACACACATTTTCTTACTTTTATAGGTATATAGATACACACACACACACACACTAGAGATGCAAGCAACCAATAGAAAAAAAGATGAATTTTACAACATGGAGGGGGAGGGGGGTCACAACACATACACACGCATGTGTGTGTGTATGTGCGTGCGCACAGTTATGAAAAAAAAAAAAATTAAGGAAAGGCCGAAAGTGTGCACATGGTGAATTGGAAACAAAATGTCACACTTGTATGAAACAAGTCATTCAACTACATCAATCATAAAGTTTTGATATTTCAGAAAGAATTGTCATAAAAGGGAAAAAAGATAAAACAAGAGAAAGCCAAGAACTCTCATACATTTATTCAACATGGTTATACCACTGAAGTTTCCCGTTCTATACATTTCTTATACTAAATTTAATTTTCCTCTGAAGTCATCAGATCTAAGTGTGGCTTTGAGACTCATACGACACATTTATTGAATAATTCTCATATCATTTCTCTCCATAATTTTCAATTCTTTTTTTTTTTTCATGAATAACTACGTATCAAAGTTTGGGAGCCACTCTAGGATAAGGGTTAAAGAAACCATCATTCCACACAGAATGTCACCATGCAAGGATTGGAAACAACGAAATTGTGAGACTTCTTAAGAAGAATTGATTATCAAGATGACGGCTGGACCATGTTATAGTTGTTTGTAAATCAGCTTCACTGATTTTTGTTCTGCAGACGAGAAGCTCTAGGAAAGAAACTTTGTCCATGGAAGTCATATTTGACCTTTGGTATAAAGAGAGACAAAGAAAAATCTTTTGCGGTGGTTGTAGCCAGGCAGATTTTTACCGTGAACATCTGGGGGGGGGGGGGGGGGGGCAAAAGATTGGAGCTCACTCAAGCACGTAATATGAAGATATCAATACAGTAGACAGAGGCTGGTAACATCTCTTTTGTGTGAAAGTGACTGCAGAGATGAGATTAGATCATTCGCTACCAAATTGGATGAATCAAATATATTCTCATGGGATACAATATAACTTTTGTATTTCCATTTTTGTTTTCATTTGAAAATATTCAACACTAAAAAGTATAAATAGATTTCGACATTATTTCCTATTTTAATAATTTTTAAATATAGTCATTAAATGTTAATATATTTTTGTTCAATCTTTCCTCTTAACAGTACAAATGTTAAGAGTTAATTTCATGTAAATATGAAAAATGTTTCTGTAATATATGGGCTTTTGTTAAAAATACCACTATATTGAACATTTTTAGTTTTGATCCAATTTCTGGTATGCAAGTAAAACCAGAAAACGTTTTTCAGTAAAATCACTCTCTAACATAAACGATCTCATAGCACAAGGAATATTCCCAGACAAATATTAGTTAAAATTTCGTAAATGATCAACATTTATTCTTGCTAAAAAATAAAAAAATACAGCAGCCTAAGTGCACAGTTCTTATTTCTTAGCACAGAGACTACACTTTGCTCCTAGCCAAAAGGTTAAGACAAAGTTTTCACTTACCGTATGTCCATTTGTTATCGCCAGATGTAGCGGACACATTCCAAAGCGGTTGGGCCGGTTGATTCCTCCAACACCATATTTATTGGCAAAAATGTCAGTGTCCGTGCGTACTGAAAAAGAAACGAGAGTTGATTAGGCAAAAAGAAAAAAAAAAAAAAAAAAGACGAGAATGCGGGGTCTCCCTCCACAAGTGAAAAATTTACTTTCATCATGACTAATGTTTGCGCAAAATTCAAAAAGTGCAAACAAATAAACAATTTGATGGCAATTTTATCTGAGAGGACAACCAGAGTTATCCCAGAAAATCTGTTCTAACAAAAATTTACTTTCATCATGACTAATGTTTGTCCAAAATTAAAAAAAAATATATATAAGCAAAGGCATGGTTATTGAGAAAAGTGCGAACAAACAAATAGCAGTGAATTATTTTGTCGGGAAACCAGAAAAAGATTAATTTTTTTTTGGTGTTTATATATATATATTTTTTTACAAAGGAGTCACCACTTATCAAGGCCCGGAGGCCACTTAAGGATAAAGGTTAATGAGTGTACAGGGGTTAAATGGAACATGTCGTAGCAGTGGAAATTTGGTAAATTGGATTACTTAAGGGGATGGCTCATCAAGAATTTGTTCACATTGGACTTGAAGACAACCATATTGTAGTCGGTTGGAAAACAGAGCAGAGTTCCACGGGTATGCAGTTCTAAGGAAGAAGCTTTGTTCATGGAATCTACGTTTAGGTTTAGGCAGTGGGGGAAGCTTTGTTCATGGAATCTACATTTAGGTTTAGGCAGTGGGAAAGCTTTGTTCATGGAATCTAAATTTAGGTTTAGGCAGTGGGGAAGCTTTGTTCATGGAATCTACATTTAGGTTTAGGCAGTGGGGGAAGCTTTGTTCATGGAATCTACATTTAGGTTTAGGCAGTGGGGAAGCTTTGTTCATGGAATCTACATTTAGGTTTAGGCAGTGGCGCGAATTACTGAAGTGGTTTCAGCTAGAGGAGTTTTTTTTTTTTGTGAAAATCGGGGGGGGGGGGGGGGGGTAGATTGGAGTTCAGAAGGTGCACAGATTAAAATCGTATTCCAAGCAGAAATTCTTTGATATATTTACATATCATGCAAACATAAGGATCCTTACGAAAAATTTGGAAAAATTGAGTAGAATGTTAATGAAAGATGAAATTGTGTTTCCATATTTTGACGATCTGTCTATTGTTATTTACTTGGTTTTAAAAAATAAAACTTATTTCCTCCTGCTTTACGAGATTTCCACTTAATTGCAAAATCAGCAAAATATGATAAAACTAGTTTTTATCTTTAATTGAAATTCTAACCCATCATTTTTCTAATACACAAGTATATTGAAGAATTTTTACTTGGAACGTGATTTTCATTTATGTTCCCATCTTGTATAAGTGTCATTTTATTTCTTAAACCAATTCAAAATCAATAAGAACTAACAAATTCGAAAGATAATTTTAATGCTAGTGATTCCTGGACGAAAACATTGTAGTAGTAATATAAGTTCTTGCTGTGAATGTCTTACAAAGAAGAATCAGATTGGAGTCAAGCATTTTTTTGTAGAAATAAAAACAGAGAAAGACTAGCAACATCTCTTTTGTGAGAAATAGGCTATGAGGAATGGGAGAGATCATCTCCACACCGAGTCAATTTTGTCATTTTAAGAGAAACTAAAGTACCTTGAGCGGCACCTCTTCAGACGTGGCAGTAGTATTCCACCTTAGAAAATATCTGACTCTCATATAGGTAGAGGATTACCTCAGGAGTCAGGTACTTCCTGGAGATGTAGAATGATCCAATCATTTTTTTTCAATGAGTTTAGCAACAGATTAGATATACATTTTTTATTTTAAATCAGACATGGAAGTTGAAACAAGGAGTTTCCTCAAGGAGACAACTATTTGTATTATTTGAACCACTGTTCTCATCTTGTTTCCTAATCTTACATCTCGACTAATATAACCTTTGACGTACAGGTGTATCTTGTTAAATTCTGGAATCTTTCTGTTGTATTTGGGAATTTATATGGAATTTCAAACTGAACGGACCCTTGTCCACATGAGTAGCAGTCATGATCGAGTAGAAGTCTTAAATGATTTGCACCTGTATTCTGAATACCACCTGCACTGGAGATTGAACCATCAACCTCCGGAAGAGTGTCACTTATAATTGAATTCTATTTAGTACTTTATCCTCGCACCACGGGTTCTTGGATATTCCCTACTAAGAGTCAGAGGTTATGTCAGTGAACACATGAGAATAATGCTCAAGATGAGAACAGTTGTCCAAATAATCCAAATAATTAATCCGCATCTCAAAAGTTCAGAAGCATAAAAAAGTTATTTACTTCAACTGGGCAGGCAAGAAGGTGGAGAGAAAATTACTCACGAGTTTTGAGTTTTTTGAGCAAGATATCAACATTATGAGGTCGACCAGCTTGGGCTGCAAAATGAAGGGGGCTCATTCCTGAACTGTCCTCATCTGATGGATTGGCTAATCTAAGGAAAGACAAAAGAAATGAAGACGTTTAACAAAATATATAACCTCAAAGGTAGGAAACTTTTTTTTTGACAATGGAAAACTAAAATCAATATGAACCATTACACGATTAAAGTGGAGAGTGTGCTTCTCAAGGTTGAGATGGTGAAAGAGACGTCAGCATAAATATTATCCACTTAGAAGGAAATGCGTTCTATCAGGATTCTCGATTTCATCTTGAATTGTTCAAAATTCACAAAAAGACTCAGCTTTTTTCAATTTTAGAGTCTTTATTTCATTAATAAATCTTTGAATTTTAAAATAAGACGACAACAACTTAGGCTTATGTTTTGGATAACAACTCAGTGTTTTTAAGATTTTGTACATGACTATCACGTTCCTCACTGATGAAAAACATTAAAATGTCCAACTACCAAAGATATGGAAAAGCAATTGAGAAATAGGATTTTGCTTTGTTCCAAAATTGAATTTTATAATCATCAACTGAAACAGTTTAAAAAATCCACACTTCACATTTTGTTTATTTTCATGTAATTTCAAGATACACATTTAATTATTTCAGTTTTTAATGAACAGGAGACATGTTTTAGTTAATTAAAGAATTTTTAACTAATGATGACAATTATATGTACAAAAAAAAAAAAAAGGCCAGGCTTAGTTATTTTTTTTACATATAACAACAACCAATGAGTTTAAAATCAAAAAAGAACAGCAATTTACATTTAAATTACAGTAACAATTTGACACTGCATTAAAAATTCATTCTGAAAATCTTTTAAAAGTCACCAATTAAAATTTTGTATTGGTACAATTTGTGACCCATGCTAAAATTGACTTTTTGTCAACATCTTCCGGTTGCTTACGTAAACGTCTGAAAGATGCCAAATGGAAGTCTCAAAATGAGGCGATATTATTAATCAAGAAATAACGAAACATTAAAACAAAAAAGTCATGATTTTATCATAAAATATTTTTTAACAAAATATAATATACAAATGGTAGAATTACTTTTTCACAAGAAAATTATGATTTATAATAATTTTGTTTTTGTTGCAATATTTTTTTTTTGTACCGATATAGCTTTTAGAACAGGCCTATTAGGTTAGGGTTAGTTTAGGGTGGGGTGCAAAAAAAAAAAAAGTTTTCTGTGACAATTTTTAGTCCTTTGAGAGAATAAATAATCTGTCCTAAACACTGCTTTAATAAATTATCTTAATGAATTTTTCAATTTACTCAATTTGCAATTGCAAATTGTTGTCTGCTGAAATTTGATTGGCTAAGCACGTTTTCATCTTTTGGAAGATGCAAAAAGTTACTTTCAGTATAAAATGTACAAGTATAAAATTCTTTACCATCCTCACCCGTTAATATGCAAGTTGACCATCCAAAACTGTGACATGGATCTACTTACGACTATTTACTACACTTTGTACTGAGCTGAAGTTGGATATCTTTTCAAAGTGATGAACTCCTTTGGATAGCTATCTTTTCAAAGTGATGGATAACTATCTTTTCAATGATGAACTCCTTTAGATAACTATCTTTTCAATGATGAACTCCTTTAGATAACTATCTTTTCAAAGTGATGAACTCAAAGTGATGAACATCCTGGGGATGTGTTAAGTGCTGAACAAGGTTGCAAATTTGGAGCTACCGTTAGTGTAGAAATGAGGTGAATTTTGTGGACTGTTGTAGTTTTGACATCACAAGTGAGAATTCTCACTACCAAGGGGAGGATATATAGCAGCTGATTTAAGAGTATGATATTGTATGGAGTGGGGAGGGGGCGTGGGACTGCTAACCAGCTCTCATTCGCATGTGTCCAAAACAATAATCAGACGGATAATTTAATGCCAGCATATCAGCTTTGATACCCTGTATGTCAGATTGAATATACCAAAACTTGATGATCTTTTCATAAGTTGGCTACATTGGTTTGGCTATATTCAAATGAACAACTGTAGGATTAGAAAATGTAAAGACCTTATGGTGGAAGGTCAGAAAAGAGTTGGATGAGCCAAGATTACGTAAATGCAATCAGCAACAAGATATTAGTCGAATTTAAATGGAATCAATTCTCAAGATCGTCAAGCTTGGAAAGTGAGGTTACAGACCCCATCCAACCACCGAAAAGTTTATAAAATGAATCATGCTGACGAGTCAAGTGATACTATAAAATAAGAAGGTATTATTTTTTTATTTAAGAAAGAATTCTCTAATATTTATGCATATTATAAAATTAGAATCGATAAATACAAATCGTGTCAAAAGATTTTACTTTTCGAGCAAATATTCGAGAGGTGCTGACGAAACACAAGCTGCAGCATAGTGGAGTGGTCTTCGCTGCCATTTATCAACAATATTGATATCAGGTTCAATTCCTATCAAAGTCTGCAAATATTTCACATTTGGGTTGATTGCTGCACAATGCAGTGGTGTGATCTGAAATAAAATCAGAGATTGAAATACTTTAGATAATTTAGGAAATTTAGACAATTCTGAGTAAATAAAAAGAAACTAAAATGCAAAAGCATTAATTGAAATACTCAAAAATTTGTTTAAAATGTGAAAAATATTTATTTTTATTTACTTTGGAACAAAATGGTTTCTTTTTAACAGATGCTGGTAAGATGTTTGTCCTTAAATCTTCTTTTTCAAAAAGCAGAACCTGAAATTTAATAAAAAAAAAAAGATAGTTATAATCAAGGTTTATAAAATGAATATATACAGCTCAAACGAAAGAAGTGTGTGCGATAGAGAGACAGCAAAGGGAAGCAAGAGGCAGCAAGGGAAAGAAAGAGACAAGTTGAGGAGGAGGGTTAGCAAAGGAGAGAAAGGTTTACCTCTTTGTGAAGATAATTATATCCATGTCCCCCAGCCTTTTCTGCTTCTTCTATCAATTTGCCAGCCAATTTCCGATGACCCTTCACAATTGCTTGGTGAATGTTTTGATAGACATCAGAAAGCTGGCACAAACAAAAAAAAAAAAAGGAGAAATACAATCAGAAAAAAATGAGTAAAAATGAATTCAAAGTTTGAAGAAATTTATATCATTCCAATTCTTGGGATGTTTATTCTTGGTGAAACGAAAGAACACTTTTTGAGAATTTCTGCCAAAATCTAAAATTTCCATCAACCTAGATTATATAAGCAGTAAATAAAAGAATGTAAGAGTGTGTGAACAATTCCTTGAAAAATGAGGAGTTTTTGAAGAGAAATATGACATATATTGTCGACAATTATTTGTTTCTAATCATCTCATTGTTAATCTTGTTGTTAATCTCGCCATTCTTAGACAAAGAACAAGAAAATGAAGTGTGACAAAAATAAATCGTGTTTACTTTTAATGTACACAGATTTTTAACAAACAATGAAAATCTGTTTTGTTTTTAAAATGATGACAACTCACCTGTTCATCTCTCGTTTCATTCAGGTTGGCTTCAAAAAGTAATTCCAGAATTTCTTTGCTGGCACCAATTGATACAGCATACTCAAAAAAATTCTCAGGTAAATACATTACATCCTCATTCACATCCTGACAATAAAAACAGTTACATAAAAGAGAAATATTATCATGAATACGAAATTATACAGATATACAAAAAGAACAAATGTGGGAATTTCTAAAGGATCCTGCAAGTGTAAATTCATTTTGTTTACCGGCTTTACTACTTTTTCTAAATCCTGACATCCCTTATGTATAGTAAGTATCTACTTAAACGTTTTGCATCAAGCAAAGCAATTAGAATTAGATTGAAGATCCGTTTCCTTCTCATCCTAAGTAGAAGTAATGTAAATATAAAGCAAACTTGTTTTTGTTAACTTGGTTAAGAAATGATTCGATTTATGGTTAGAAGATGCACAAGTAACGTTAAGAAAATACAGAAAGAACAAGCTGAGCATGCAGAGTCCCTCTCTGCAAGTTAAAAATTTACTTTGACCATGACTAATGTTTGTGCAAAATTTCAACAAAAAAAATCCAAGGCATGGTTATTGATAAAAATGTGAAAAAATGAACGATTGCGGAAAATCTGTTCTAGGAACAAATTTACTTTCACCATGACTAATGTTTGTACAAATTTTTTTCAAAATTCAAGGCATGGTTGTTGAGAAAAGGGCGAACAAATGAAGGGGGCAAACAGGAGTGAATTACTTTGTGAGGGGACTAATTAAATTATGATTGTGGATGGGATTAGAATTTAAGATAATAACCATCATGCAAAACGTGATATCTTTAAGTCACAAACAAATTAGTCTTAACAGTTTTTTTACTTTTTATCTCCAGATTTATTGCTTATTAAAGATTTTGGCAAGGTTAATAATAATTATCTTTCTGATAAGCAAAAAAAAAAAAAATATATATATATTCTCATTATTTTTGCGAAAAACACTACTTTTAAATCTTTGAAAAATAAATAAAAATTTTCTTTTAGTGAGCCCAATATTGCAAATATACCATTAAATAGAAAATGCTTTGGAGAATCAATAAATAACTGTGCCTTTTGTTAAAAATACAATAATTTCTTGCAGCAATTTCTTGTTTATTAACCTATGGTGGCCCAACCATGATTTTACATGCAGTTGTTTCCAACACATGACGCCTAGCATTCCCAAAATAGTCACCCATCTGGTACTGGTCAGCCTCATCATTGCTTAACTTCAGGGATTATGTGGGCAACATATAAAATATATATATCTCACTTATGAAAAAAGAATTAAACCCTTTACTTAATCATCAAATCAAGCATTAAAAATACATGGTTAAATGAAATTTATTTAGTTCTATCCAGGTCTCCAGGTTTTTTTTTTTTTTTTTTTTTTAATTTTGCTACACAAATCTAAAGAATGATATAAAAAGTTGGAATTATTTGAAATTCAGGTATTTATAATATTTTTGCATATACTTATAGCAAATCATCCTAAATCTTAAAAAAAAAACTTAATTGATTCAAAAACCTTTTAAAAAAATATTTAAATGTTTTATTGATAGAGACAAAAATGGCAGTTAATGGTGCGGTTTTGGAATTGTTTTGCGTATCTGCGAGTGGTGGAAAAGAATTATCTTTAACATGGAATTTGAACAAAACACGTGCGACTTTCCAGTCAAAAGTTAAAACATCTTGAAGTTGAGGTTTTCTAGTACAAAAATAAATCAATATAGAAACGTTGTTCAAACGGTATGTAATAGCAAATATATTTCTTTTGTTATAAAATTTGAAAAGAATTGGTTAAGAACTTTTTGGGTGTGCATTGATAGAAATGATAGCAAGCACCAATATTTTCTTTTTTTTGTGCTATCAGTCATTAGCAGCATGCGATGCCGTCATGTAAATTTATAACAAAACGTTTGTTTACAAAGCGGCTTACAACAATGAAGTAGATATCTTTTATTTTTCATTATTTAGAAAACATCAGTTTTTTCATTATGAAAAGGAAAAAGAATATATTTGGTAATTTTTTTTATTTTAGCGTCAGAAAAAATGTTTTTTAAAAAAATATTCAATTTGAACAAAAAACTGAAGAGAAAATTTGTATAAAATAAATGAAAACGTTTAAACAGTATAGGAATGTTTAATACAAAAAATAAGACGTCAAAAAATGTTATTTTTATACATATTTATATTATATTCTATCACTTAATAAATACTGAAAATTTCTTGAATTTTCTGATACTAAAATCAGCTGATTTGTTGAATTTTGGTAAATTTTTAAGTGACGAGGGGAGGGTATGCAACTCTAAAACAGAGTCCCCTAAACTTCTGAAAAGCATTATTTAGAAACCCATTCTCAGCATGGGGATAAGATGGCATTTTGTAACTATACTGTACTTTAACCTAACAATTTAATAAAAAATTATAATTATATTCTACTAACGTTATTATTTACAAATCTATTCTTAACATGCGTAGGGGAGGGTGTTTTGTAACTATTCTGTACTTTCACCTAACAATGTAATAAAAAAATAAAATAAAATAAGGGGATATCGTAGAACTCAAATTTAATTTGAAAATAACAAAAATAGTGCTGTAATTTTGTTTTATTCTGTTAAAAATTGTTTTTGTTTCATTTTAATTCAAACGGCTTAACTAGACACCATTTTTTTTATTTAAAAAAAAAAACGTTTTTGAAGGAGTTAAAACACGCAAACCACCTATCCAGTTAAATAAAAGAATAACTTATCTTGCCTCTGATAACAGTTATTGGGTTTGCTTTACAATCCACAGAGGCACGAAAAGTGGTCAAAATACAAATATATAGCAAATAAATGTTACCAAAGGCAAGATAATTTACTTCTACCTACTTCGATAAATTTTGAGTATTGTAAATGCTTATTCTGTTTGAAAACAAGTAGTGTCAAACGTTACATGAGAACAAGAAAAAGTGGCTGCAATGTCTCCTGAAATCTTTGAAGTCTCGAGAAAGACTTAAAAATAAAATATTCTACAAAAATAGTGGTAGAAACCCACCTGATAATTGTCACAGCAACTTCAAGCTGTTAAAATGAAAATTAATTAAGCTAATCAGTTTAATGTACTTGAAAAAATAATTAATCTGTATAAAATTTCCTTTCATTTGATATGCTACAAGCCATATTTTGTTAATAATTTTTGTATAGTGTCATGGTGGTCATCTTGGATTTTTTGGTCCCCATCTTGGATTTTTCATGATGTGACAAATGATAATGTCTATCAGAATAATACTTCATACGATGATAAAGCCTTACCTATAATTTTTCTTAGCTGTTTTCATGATGTTCCTACTTAAAGCTATTAAAATAAATCTCAAATATGCTAATTAGTATGCTAATTAGTCCGTAAGTTACCAAGTAAGATGGTCATAGATACAACCATCTGAAGCTTCGTGTTATATGTTCAAAATTTCATCATAAAGATGTGTTAGTCTGAATATTGTGCAAATTTCCTACCATTTTCAGTCAGAAGCTTATATACATTTGAATAGGACTGACTTCAGACAAAATGTCCAGTGAACCATGCATTTTTTGATACTTTGAATGGTCATAACGCTAGTTCTAATGAACTGGTTTTAAAAAACTAAAAATAATATTTCTTTGTTTTTTACTCTTAAATAATTCTTGATTTAAGTTTATTAAATTTACAGAAAAAAACGGTGTGCTATTGCTAGTAAAAATAGGTGTGCGCATGGAAAAAAAGACTGATGATCTCCCTCATCTACACTTAAAAGTTTTTGAGTCACTCTTGACCCCCCACCCCCACCCTTGATGTAGTTTCACTTTTTTCTTTTTAATTTAATGCATAAAAAAAAAAAAAAAAGCTACTTACTTTTGTTAGTGCGTTGTTTCCTTCACGATTTCCTCGGCCAACAGTGATAGCTCGAATATTACGGATTCCAAGAAAAGTTGGATTATAGCTGAAGAATTAAACAAATTCCATTGAAATTATTAAAAAAACAGAAAACTTAAAATATCAAGGAAGATTGTCATACAAATATATTGAATAAAAAAGCTTAAAAGTAAAATGATTTCTGAAGACGAAACAATACAAATGTATATTACTAATAAACTAGAGAATGTTCAGGATAAATTTGACAATTGTTCTTTATTATTTTGTAACCATTTTAAGTATTTAATAGCAGTAAAGTTCAATGGAGAGCTGTTACTGTGTACTATGAGTGGATTTGGAGAGTTAAAGACAATGGATGACAAGGAAATCACTTGAATATTAGAAGAGAATGATCTCTCATCATCTGATGATTCTCGTTGGAGTAAAAAAAAAATAATTAAAAAAATGGAAATCTTAGCTGCAGCTAAATTCTTCCTGATTAAACTGAAAGAATAAGAGAAAAATGAAAGTTGACTCACAATCCAGTATTCATAGATTTGATCAGCAAATTTTTCTTATGTTGTGTAGATTTGCGATTATTGGAAAAATAATCTTCAGCCAAATAAATGACAGCCACTCGGTTTTGTTTTTGAATTGCATAATGGAGAGCAGTAAGTTTGTTGCTGGGTGACCTCAGGTAATCGAGCTAAACAAATAAAAACCACAAATGTTTAAAAACTGATCAAATGACAGTTTTCTGTAAATTATATAATAGGAGAGCATTAAAATAAATAAATAATAATGGAAGATATGAAAAGAAAAAGACTTACTCCGTGAGGGACGGACTTTAGTAAAGTCATATCGTTTAATAAAACAGCTCGAATTGCTAATTTTCCATTCACATGGGCCGAGATGAAAGGCACAGCTTCACTAAAAGAAAAGCAGAAACCCATCAATGCTAATAAAGATTATGGAAATTGCTTATGCATTTGAAAATACTCTTAAAATCTAACTGCTGATCCACATCCAGGGAGGTGATAACAGTTTAGTGGAATCTCTGTTGAAAATGTGGCATGATATATTTTGAATTATTTTTCTTTAAATCTATCACAGGGTTGTTAAGACAAAAAAAAATTACAATTGTTTCCACAGAAAAAAAAAAAAATAAATAAAAATAAAAAAGCTTATTAAATAAATCCTTGTTCAAAAGAAGGCCTTCCTCAGTCAGGATCGACCATAGATGAAGCATCCTTAGCCTAGACTCATCTGTCTGCTTCACCGGTGCAGCACTGTTTGAAGCTGAAGGGACGCATACGGGAGCAGCAAATTGTCACAAACGTGTGGTCCTTGAGCAATTAGCAGTGATGTCCTCCTTTCTGCATGCATTTCTCTGCAGTAATGTCCATTAGTTTCTCCTTCCCTGCTTTCAAATGTGCATGCAGTGTTCCTTTCCACCTTGAACAGTCATCTGCAAATGCTCTCCCAATGTTGATTGCCTTTATGTTTCACCTCACAACACCCTTGTATCAGAGTTATGGGATAGCCAATAGGCCTTCTTAAAGATACCAACTCTCCATAAAGGATGTTCTTATACACCCTCAACATAAATATTCCCAATAAACAGCAAAATCCCACCCCTTAACAGTAGAAATCCCCAGAAACCAGAAAATTTTCTACTCTAATAGTTTCTTCCCTAGAACTGTTAGACTTTGGAATTCCCTGACAGTACTGATATGCAGAAGTTCAAGTGTAATGTAAACAGTCATCTTGCTGCTCAACTCCCTACACAGTACCTCTGCAAATTACATCCCAGATAGTAGTGTAGCGGTTGAGGTGCACAAACGAAAATATACACATGACAGCCGGTGGCAAACGCACCGAACGATGAGACTAAGTAATCAGATTGAGATCGGCAGGGTAAACGGTCAACTACTTGACGATATGCACCTGTCGGAGGTGAGGCCTGCAAACAAAGCAGGTCACAAAGGGAAAGAAGGAAAAAGTGGCACTCAAGAAATCAACACTGCACATGTGTGGCCCTAAGTCACGCACCTCTCCATTCTGCTCTTTCTCTCCGTCTCTGATAGGCGCACTCATTTATGATGCAATAATGACAATTAGCAAATAAGTTTTATATTTTTATAGAAAAATGAGTGTACAAGTTTTGCTTTCTGGCTGACAAAAAAAAAAAACGACTGTGGAATACGTTTCAGTAGCCCCTACATTAAAGTGTCACGGTCTTGTTTGGGATGAAAATGCAATAAGAAATTTTTAAAAATAAAAATGCACCTATTCTTCATGCGGTGGACATGTTTCAACCAGCATACTCTGTGTTGCCTGAGGAGGTTGAACATGCTGGGAAGGGTTGTGCAAGATAGGACCTGTGTTGGAAACCTTATCCTGCTAGGATATGCCAAGGGTTCAGTGGAGACTACGCACATAGGTGTCGAGTTATCATATTATTCTTGTCATTGTAAAAATCCTGTATTTTATCCAACAGAATACTGGAAGTGAAGAAATGTCAGTAAGGTAATAAATATCTAAAATTGTCTTATTCTATGACATAATTCTTCTTCAACACGACAGACAGACACAAGTTAACTCTAAATACATGCTACATGGTTAGGGGAGAGAGAAGAAACTTACTTGGTTTCAAAAAAAGGTTCTTTATCCAGGACGACAATATTTGGATTTGGTTTTAGCTTTTTATCAGGATTTCTGCCGCCGCCGCCTCCTCCTCCTCCTCCTCCTTTTGGCTTCACTGTTTTTTCAATTTTGCCCTTTCCTAAATTAAAAAAAGTAAAAGAAAACGTAACAAACAAGTTAATAAAATAAAATTTTTACAATCTTTTTTTTTTTTAATTTGTACTAGTTTGCCCAGTCGTAAAATACGCTTAAATAGGATATTTTAATTTGTCCAGATTTCATATATATTATTATAGAGTTGTGATATCAAAAGTTAAAAAAAAAAAGTATTTGAGCGTCATCAGTTAGAATCGAAACTGAAAGTAAAACTGTAGCATTCAAAGCTGGTGACGTCACCACTATACCAACGTGACACGCATATGAACTGATTAAAAATAAACTAAGATGAAAGTACAAAATGTATAACAAATTTCTTCATTTTAATCCATTTTTGACCTCTTAAAAACTATTTTAACCGGCTAAAGACCCAGAAAAGAATGGTCCATAAAAAATCCAATCATTTGAGGCTCCTTGCGCCGGTCTGCGTCTTTTAGTTTCGGAAGAGATAGAGTTTGAAAATATGGAGACAGACGGACAGCCTTTTATGCATTAGATTTTGTCTCAAAAGGTCTTTTGTAAATAAATAGTTCCGATATAAATTTCAGACCAATTAAATTAGACATTCAATAATACAGTGTATGGAGATGTGAGTAGCCAATGAAAAAAAAATGCTTAAATTGAGAAGAGTTTTCATGTATGAGTAGGGGGGGGGGCATCTATGCCTCATACCCGTTTGTGGGTGGTGGTGGGGGAGGGGGACAAAAAAAAAAATCTGAAAAATGTAACTTTTGAAAACAGAAGTAGAAATTGTCTTTAAACAATCCCATTCAAACTAGTTATTTACAACTACATGATTTATAATTGAACTAGCAGGGAGACCCGACGTTGTTTAGGAATGAATGAGTATCAACAAATGTTTCACCATCTCGTATTTTATTTTATAGTAAAATCGTCCATTTTTCAATCCTCTCCACAGTTAATTAGTCCACTATACATAGTAGTCTACATTAAACTATAGAGAAGCTACTGTTGATTTTATAAAATTATTTTTATATAATGGCTTGAATTAAAGTTTAAAATGCAAATATCAAGTTCATTTGTGCTCTAAACAGAAACATTCCTTTCGAACACACTCCTGTCATATCAAAAAATCTACTGTTGATTTTATATGCTGGGATTTTCTGCTTGTGTGGCAATAAAACTTCTCAAATACACTTGTTATGTTAGGCTGTATAAGGTGTTAACTTTAGTCCAAATCGCCTGTTCCTGCTTTCATTAGATTTTTCGATTATCGATACTTATCGAAGACATTCTGATACAAAACCTATCTAAAAACACTGCCAGGCACATAAAGTACATTTGTGTGAAATTTCAAAAGTCAGTCCAGCCGTTTAGAAGTTACATAGGAAACAAACTCACACAAAGTTCCTTTTATAAAAGAGCAGATAGAGAAATAGAAGATCAGTTTGCATTTATATTTAGGAGAAGGAGAAAGTAAAACATTCTTTGGTGAAAGTCTTAGCTTTTATGACAAAATTAACATTTTCAGTTTTCAGAGAGAACTGTCATAAGAGGGAAATGGAAAGTAAGAGAAAAAGAAAGAAAAAAAACAGGAAAAGCGAAGACAAAACATTTTAGAAATAAAAATTTTTTAAGCTATTATCAAAAAAAATAAATAAATAAGGCAGCGTTAATACAGAATGTCTACTCTTGGCTTGGGCCATTTTAGGGTGTTTCACATCCATTTAACCCAATATTTTATCGGCGAATTACATGTGAAAAGTATGCAAGTTGAAAATGATCATCATCAGTTTAATGTCCGTTCTAGCATGCATTGGACAATGTTTTTTATAAATTGACTTATAAACTATCCATGTTTCTCTCAGGTTCGTTTTCATCCTTTCATCCCATGTTTTCTTGCTTTCCCCCGTGAACTGAACTTGTTACCTCAACTGTTCTACATCTACCCTCACCCATTTTTTCAACATGGCCATATGATCAAAGTCCCCTGTTTTGCACACATCTTCCTACACTGTACAGACTTCATCTTCCACGATGATCATCGGATGTGAGCCAGTTTTGAACACTGTTACAAATCATATATCATTTCTCTCCATGCAACACATGTCCTCAACCTTCACTGGCACGGTGTTTCACTTCTGGCAAAAAAAAAAAAATAAATAAAATAACAGTAAGCATGTCCACTACTTACCTTTAACTGCAATTTTCACATCTTTGACGGGTGGCTTTGGGGAGCTTTCAACAACTTTTTTCTTTTTTATAAGTGGTTCATCATCATCAACTAAAGACAAAACAAAACATAATTCAATTTATTGGTGGGAAAGAAACAATTTTGTAAAAATGTCTTCAGATAAAAAATATTACGATTGTACAAAAATTTTGCAGAAGTTTCAGACGTACAGTTCTTATATTGATGCTAAGTTTAATTCAAATGAGCTGTTCATACTCAACACTCTACAGAAGATTTTAAATGCAATGTTTTGCTTATTTTCACGATTTTGAAAGTATAATTACAATGCTTCCAGATTTATGGAAATAACGATAGCGTAGAGATCTCTTATGTTGTAAAGGGTCTGTAGAGAAGAGATCATTTTCCCTCCACTAGATTGCGTTACCCAGTCATTAAAAGAAAATAAATAAATAAATAAAAAAAAATAAAATAAATAAAAAAAATAAAATAAACAGGACTCGGGTGTCATCAGTCAGAAACGAAAATGAAAGCAAAATTATTTAAGCAAAAAAAGTGTATACCAGGCGTGAACTTAACTGAAGTTAGTAATTGAACGCTCTTATCGATGTGTCCACAATTACACAGATGCTATAATATCGCAAATGTAGCTATTTAAAATGAAAGACTATAAATGATTTGCGCATGCACAGTGTGCAAATCGTGTCAAAAGCCAAGTTTTTATCTGAATCCTCCTTCAAACTAAACTATATTTCTATACAAAATAATGTATGATTTTTTTTTTCCAATACTTCATTATTTTTTGTCCGAGAGGTCACTCTTTCTAACGATGCTGTGTTTGGGCATGTACGATGCAGATAAGAAAAGTTTTTAGTAGACATACGAATACACACAGACGTTTGCCCTTTATATAATAGAAGATTTTCCATCTGGAGTCTGGTACTTTCCAGAGTAGCCTTAGCAACAGATCTGATGACTTCCATTTCAGATCTGGAGTAAAGGTCACTCCTAAGAGCTAAAAAATAAAGGGATTCCTTAGAGAGAGAGAGAGAGAGAGAGAGCGCAATTCATTTTAATTGATGCGTAACAAGTATTTGAGCTTTGAGGGTAAAAGGGGAGAAGCTTGATTTTAGAAATGCCCCATCCCATTACACAACTTGTCCCAAGTCACAAGAGAGAATCAAGCAGGATCTTGATCACCATTGCTCTTTCAAGTGCTGCCATAGATAGTTGTACGATTTCAACAGAAGTCAACAAATGATCTCATAGCACTCCTTAATATACATATTCTAGACTAACCAGACAAGCAGCAAAATCCCACCACTTCGCTATTGACATCTCTAGATGCTGGAAAGCCTTCTACTATAACAATTTTTCCCCTTCAGAGTGCTAGGCTTTGGAATTCCGTTTCCTGCTTCGCTGACTGTAATAATCTCCAGAAGTCTAAATGTGATATAAACAGATATCTTGTTGCTCAACTATCCACAATCCCCTGTTAGACACAATCCAAAATGATAGCCCTTTACAATATAAGCAGCAACAGGTCTTGTTTGAGATTTAAAAAAAAGAGTATATATAATTTGGAAGATTTAAAAAAAGAGTATATATAATTTGGAAGATCATTGATCAAAATCAGGAAAAAATTTGGCCCAGAATAAATCGTTGAGACATGTCAATGTTGATACTATGTGCTTCAAACTTCTACTCATTAACAACTACCTTTATGGACCTATCAGAGCGAAAGAATATGATGGCTGAGAAGACACTGATATTTATGCCATATTGTTTTCAGTTAAATACTTACTTCCTTCATTAATAGGTAAACCTCTTTCAAGATTTAAAACCTTTTTCAGCGATTTTTCTGCGCGTGATTGTTGAGTGAAATGTAGTCGGTAAGTATCCTTCTCAATACGATCCATCTTAACATCACACAGTACACATTCCAGCTCCGTTGCATCCATATAGTCCAATTTGTAAACATCTGGAGGCTGACAGAGATTCAGCCATTGGATACGGAAACGTTTCGAGGATCGGTAGACAATCTGTTGAGCTTTGCAAATGTAAAAGCTTCCTGAAAAAAGAAAATAAAAATGGATGTGATTACAATATTTAAAAAAGCAAAACATTTTTATATTCTTTATTAAAAGGCAATAAAACAGAGGTTTTGGAGAGATGTTTAGTAAGAGATTTCAGAGGAAATGGGTTCGGAAGAGGATGGGGGCTAGTTGTGGGGTTCGGAAGAGGACAGGGTCCAGTCAAGGGAGTTCGGAAGAGGCCGGGGGGGGGGGTTGAAGGTTTTTAAAAGAAGGGAGTCGAGGGAGGGGTGCAATGAGGGTTTTAGAAGGAGTCGGAGGGGGCAGAAGTATGCTAGGAGTCAAAGTTGGAATTTTTAATCTATGAAGAATCAAATGCCAGCTTGAATATTGGAAGAATAGTCTGGATCAGAAAGCAGAATGTTTGGAATTTAAGGAATCCGAGTTTGACTTCAGACTTTCAGAATTCATAACCCTGGTTGAAAGCAAGAAAAACTATTTTCAGCTCAGATTAAGTCAAAACTTAGACATTTCAAACAAATGTCTCCTCATTATGTCTTTGCAGCAGTTTTTATTTTTATTTAACAAATTTCATTTTAGTGTGGAATTTTTTAGATAAGGATTGATCATCCTTATACTAGCAATACACACGGACGATAAAAACACTTATGGATTTCAAGGGGCTTCTGCTAAAAGGGGCTTCTGCTAAAATCATATTTTAAAAACCAAAATACTGTTTTGTTTGAAAATGAATATACTTTCAAATAAATTAATAATGATGTACATTATATATTTTAAGAGTTTTAAGCAAATAAAGTGCTAAAAACGTTATCATAAAACGGCGTTTTCGTAAAGATTTTGTAATGACGAGTTTGGAAAATTTCTTTGGACACCCACTGTTAAAGAAATTCATCTTTTTATTACATTTATCCGTTAAAAATAAAAATGTAACTAGCTTCATTTTATAGTACCGAGCAATTTAAAATCATGATACCTGGAAGAAATCGTTCTTTTTTTAAAAAGTATCTAAAAACGATCTGTGGAAGCAGCAGCAGCAGCTTTAATATCACTGATATTAATTACTTTACTGTAAACAAACTTTATTTTTTGTTTTTTATTCCAGAACAAATTAAAAATTTAAAAAAATGAAAATATGAATATAAAAAAATGTTCTTACATATTTAATTGGAGCTCATATTATTAGAACATAATTAGCTTAATTAGAGCTCGGTTATCAGATTATATAATTTTAAAGCAATCCGGCGTTACTTTTGGTCAAATTTTAAAAATATAATTGAAAAACAAATATGTAACGTGTGCACTTTTGTCCATTACATTAGTTTTTAATGGTGAATTAAAGTGTTTTGTTGAAAAAAAAAAAAAAAAAAAAAAAAAAAAAACGAAAATGTGAAATATGATTTTGCGTCACGTGTGCGAGCAGTACCCCCCCCCCACACACACACTCCCAATATATTTTTCCGTCTTTTTTTTTTTTTTTTTTTTTTTTTTTTCAATAGTTATAATCGAATGGACACTAACCTACCCAATTATATATATTAAAAAAAAATACAAAATCAATATTTAAATGCTTGTAGGAGGTGCTCAGTTTCTAGTTAAGTTTCTATTTACTTGCCTCCCCACGAGGACAGTTAAACACAAGGTCAGTTTTTAATGCAAGGAAAATCTAGCTTCCCAAAAAGGGTCAATCTGGATAGAAAAACATAAAAATTGTCTCCGTCATGAAGGATTTCTCCTTCACTGACAGAGGACAGAAAAGACGAAGTGTAGCATCAGAATGCTACATTGATCTTGGCCTGAAGTCCAGGTAAAGAAAAAAAAAAAAAAGTGTCTTAAACTGGAAAGTTTAACGAAATAATGTGTCACTCGGACAAGAACTGTAATTGAAAATAAAAACTAAATTTATCCAAAATTTGTGAATGATTTGTTAGCTTTAGTAAAACATGTTTTTTTATATTTAAATAAATGGACAAAAATAATAAGTTTTCCAAACGTCACGCTTTCTGTTAGTGACGTCACTTGTTTTAAATGAAATTTATTTTTGTCTATTTGTCGTAATTCTTGTTAAGTTTCACACCACTTAAGAATTACGACAAACAAAAATAAATTTCATATTTAAAAGTAATTTGATGTCCAAAATCTAAGGCATAACATTTTCAAAGGCCAATAATTATGACCCACTAACCATAAATATAGGGGTCAAGTCAAACGCCTTAAAAAAAAAAAAAAACAAACAAAAAAAAAACCCTTAATCCTACTTCTAACCCTAGATATGAGTGGCAAGCCTCCTCTTAAAACTTTCTTTAGCCCTAACAATAACGCTAAGTCTAAGTAAGTGGCAAGCTCCTCACCAAACAAAGTTCCTTGGTAACCTACATATAAGTGTCTAAAAAAAAAAAAAAAAAAAAAAAAAAAATACTTCCTTAAAGAAAAGTGCACCATTTATCACCCATAAAAAATATAAATTAGTCAACTGTCCTAAACGCTACAATGGTCTTGAAATGATGAATTATTTTACATTAAATTTATGTGAACTAACCCCCCACTCTTCAGGATGTTCACACATAATTTTCCTTAGCTTTATCATTAACCCAAAGTCAGAGTGGCAACCTCCCCACCCTCTCATTGCACAAAGACCCTCTTAAAACCACACATAATCGTCTTTAGAAAAAAAAAAAAAAAAGGCGCACAGGATTTATCTCCAATAGAAAAAAAAATGGTTAACTGCCCTAAAACGCTAGAATGGTTCAAAACGGTGAATCATTTTACATTAAATTCTAAAATAATACTTGTTTACCGTTCATTAAAGTTTTTTAAGGTATTCACACGTAATTGCCTAAAAAGGTAAAATCGCATATTTTGGAGAGGTGGTTAGATGGGGGGGGGGGGTATTCTCATTCATTCTTTCAACCAAGACATACGAACAAAGTCTGCTGTTTTGCACACACATCTCTAGACAGATTTAGTCCTCCTCTTGAGTTATCAGATCTAATCACATTTTTAAAACTAAAGTTACACATACACTGTATCATTCTCATATCATTTCTCCTGGCAACACATTTTCAAACTTGGATCAGGTTATACTTTCATATATCATTGCAAAGTTAGAGACAAAAGGTCCGAGTCTTTCAACATCTATTGCATTAGTTAGAGGTCGAAACAACACTTGAGGAGATGAACGACTCCCAATTTCATAAAAATTGGAAGAGTGTGATTTCAAAGAACAAAGGTTTTACTATTTTAAAACGTCTCGATGCACATATCAATAGGAAGGTTTTTCAAAACGAAGAAAATGTGGATGACACTGATCATTTGAAAGTTTTAAGTGCTGAAGAAATGGTCAGCTTAAAATATGCGCCAGTAGTGTCATGCGACGTGGAACAAGTTTTTTCCACAATATAAGACTGTTTTAGCAGACAACCACAGAAGCTTCAATTTCGATAATTTAAAGATGCATTTAATTGCAACATGCAATGAATAAAATATTTAAGTTTTATAAAGTGTTTAATTGTTCAAAGTATTTATAGCGTTAAAATAATCGGGTTTTTTTCTAAATATTTTCTGGCATTTTTTATGCATTAATTGAAGGTTTTAAAAAATCTTCGATAAAATTTATAAACTATTGAATACTGTGTTTTTAACAACACTTACCACAGGCTATAGTAAACGTATTTATATAAACAAAAAATAAATTAAAATAAAAAAAGAAATGCTCTGATCCCCATCTGGCATCAATTGAAATGAATGGCTCTCATTTTGGGGAGGCCTCATGTTTTGACAAGATTCTGGGCTTGACCTTTACTCCTAATCTTAAATGGAACACGTACATCAAATCTGTTGCCAAGGCCGCTGGAAAAATGGTGGGATCCTTCTATCGATCCAGTAGATATCTCACTGCTGATGCAATTCTCTATATAAGAGCCAAGTACGTCCAAGGATGGAGTACTGTTGCCACATTTGGGCAGGAGCTGATAGAAAGGACTTATCCTGCCTTGATAGAGTTCAAAATAGACTTTGTAGCCTCGTAGGGGAGGTTCTTTTCTCTTCCCTGCAAGCTCTTTCTCACAGAAGAGATGTTGTGAGTTTGTCTCTGCTTTATCGTTATTTTCATGGCAAGTGCTCGACTGAACTCCAATCTTTGGTCCCCCGTCGTCAAACTTTCACAAGAAACACCCGTTTAGCAGAAAACATTATCAATAATTTCCCCGGCTCTTTATCTGTGCCTAGACCTAAATGTAGATTCCATGAACAAAGCTTTTTTCTTAGAACTGCACGCCTATGGAATTGTCTTCTGTTCTCCTACTTTCCAGCTGACTACAATATGGTTGTCTTCAAGTCTAATGTAAAAAAGTTTTTGTTGAGATGTCCTCTTAAATAAATAAACCATAGCCAAGTTCGACCATTAAATAATCAAACCTTAACAGCAAAATTTCAATTACTTATAATTAGAGGGAAAAGGAAGGCTTAGCAGAGACAAGATAGATAGGATAAACAGAAAGAAAAAGGAAAAAAAAGATGAAGTGAGAAAGAGAGAAAAAGAAGGAACGAGGAAGAAATAAAATCCAGCCAAATAACTACAATAAAAGAAATGAGGTTTTAAAAATTTGGCAGAAATCAACTTTTTTTTTTTAATCTATTATATAAAGAACAATTGCCTGTGTGTACATATTTGTTTACATCATGCTAAAAGTTATAAAAAAAACAGTAAAAACAAAAACAAACAATCCATGCGTGTGTGGTCCCCTCTTGTGCTGCATGTGAGATGACGCCACAAAAAATAGTGAAGAAATAATGAATGTAAGAAGTGTGAAGGGGCAACGTTGCCTTCACATTTTCGCAAAGTTTCAGAAAAATCTAATGGATGGGGCAAAAGTTATGGGGTAAAAAGTGTCATTTTTTGCAATTTTGGGGCATTTGTGACCCCTTTTGAGCTTCTGGAACGCCAAATCCCAGTGAAAATGGACAAACGATGCAGTTTCACACCTTAAGACATATATATTTGAATTCAGCACCATGGAAAACTACTACATAGACATACATATTAAGTTTTTCAGTAATATGAAAAAAGAACTCCAAAAAGGCATGTTTTTTTAGCCCGAAAAGTCCTAGAGGAATGCAAATCAGAATTTTGCCAGTGTCACCCATACTGAATTTATATTACTTACAATAGCCTCCAGATTTTAGCCAAATTTTAGGAAAATCTAATGGATGGATCAAACGCTATGGGGCAAAAAGTGTCATTTTTGGGCATTTTTTTACCTCTTTTGAGCCCCTGGGGATGCCGTAAATGGATAATGGTGCAGTTTCAAGCCTTAACACATGTATATTTGAGTTGACCACCATAAAAAAACACTATATAGTCAGACATATCAAGTTTTTGTTGAGAAATATGAAAAAAGAGCCACAAAAAGATGTTTTTAGCACTGAAAGTCCCTGGGGACGCAAACCAGAATTTTGCCAAGGTCACCTATGCTGAATTTATATTAAGAACAATGGGCTCCATATTTTGGCCAAGTTTCAAAAACATCTAATGGATGAATCAAAAGTTATGGGGCAAAAAATGTCATTTTTGGCTATTTTGGGGCATTTTTTACCTCTTTTGAGCCCCTGGGAGCGCAACAGGAATTTTTGTAAAAACAATTTTTTTTTACTGTGCACATCTATTTAATGAAATAGAATTTGTGGCAAAATTTCAGGAAAATCTAATTTATCTGGCAATAGTCTACACTAACATATAGGGAAGCCATTGAAAACATAGGTCCCTTGCTGATAAATCAGAGAACCAATAACCACAAATTTGATATATTCAACCTAATAAAAAGCAGATTTAAGTGGAAATCATCTTTTTCTGAATCGAAAGAAAAGACCAAATTATGCTTTTCTTATTAAAAAAAAAAAAAAGGCAGAGATCTGACATCTCTAATAATTTATGGTATTGCATTTTTGAATTCAATAAATATGCAACTAATAATAAACACAAAAAGTTTGGGAAGCTTGAAACAAGGAACTTTAGTTTTTCAGTCTAACTCATTTGACCACAGACTGCATTACAAATAGGTGCAACTTTTGTTTATGTTGTTATTGAGGAAGGGGTCTGTCTTCAAAACCTAAGGAAGATTTTGTGTAAAAATAATTACTAAGACAAGAGAAAACACCAGGACTGATAAAATATAAAAATCTTAATTAAAAAAAAAAATAATAATAATAAAAATACTTCCTAAAAAATAAATAAATAAAACACATACTAATAAGCCAAAACCCATACACCAGAATTATATATATATAACTTATTTATGGAGCTATATATCGGTTAAAGAAATAGGGAAAATTTTGACTTTGTATCTTTCTTATAATTTAGTATTGCAGAAGTGGTCTCGCTGTATTTATCATGAATCTTGAAATGCTTATTGGTGAATGAATCATTTCCTCAAGATGTTCGATGCTAAGAGCAAATCATTGATAATAGTCTTAACTCCTGACTGAAATATTAAATAACCAATCAATACAAATTAAGAGTGAATTTAATCAAATAATCAATAAAAAGAAAGTAAAAAGGAAAGGAACCTTCTGGATTGCGAACAGCAAGAAAACTCCCTTTTTTGAAAAGTAAAATCTTCTCTTCTGTAGGGATTTTGGGTTTTGGCGCGCCTTCTTCAAGTACGGGAGATTGGAATCTTTGCACAGGGATTCTTTGTCTTTTTAATGGTGTTCGGGGTTCCATGTTGTAAACCTTTTTACGGCTAGGCTGAAAAAATAAATAAAAAGAAAAAGGAACATAAATAATAATTTAACTCAAAAGAACACAAAGATGGAAAGATGTTTTTTTTAAAAAAACAAATAACATTAAAAATTGCATCAAATGTTTGCCATTAAATAGCAATACACATGAAAAAATTGAAATGGCTTAAAATATCTCAATAATGGCATACGTAGAAAGAGCTTGATAAGCTAAGAAAGAATCTTTAAATTTTTAAAATCCAATTAAAATTAAGGAAATTTGACTGTTTTTGTGCCTTGCATGTTTGGATATTTTCCTTTTTTTAGATCATACGCATTTTGTCATTTTTTTTTACACATTTAATGAGTTGGTAATTAAGAATCACGCAGGCACAGAAATGAAGGTTGCTTTTATAGCTGGCTGGAGGCCAGTTAAGCTTTCCCCTTTCTGACGTTTTATTCATTTGTTTTGCCAAGATATCGGGACCCCCCCCCTCTAACAAAAAGGGGAGACTCTGGCTGTATCAATAGTAATTGTCTGGTATGAAGGGTTTCCCCCACATTGATTAAACCTAATTGATTTCAAAACGTCCTGGCCCGGAAGGCCAGGCGGATGCCTTTGCTTCGATTAGTTTTACTTTATTTATATGAGAAAGACAAACAAACACTCGAAACAAGGGAATTTTTTAAAACTCGATCAAAATAAAGATAGAGACAATGTGAAAAAAAAAACATGAACCGTTCGGCCAGGTAGAATGAGTTACTGAAAGATGTTTGAATTTATTTGAGCAAGAACAAAATTGACAGGTGCCCACACGGAAGTCGTAGAGCGTTACGACGACGACGTAAGCAATAGCTATTCAGCAAATGAGGTCAATGACCAGGTTTGTTTGTTATAAGCGAAGTAAAAAAAAAAAAAAGAAAACATAAAAACAAACGTTAAAACTTAAGGGGGTGGGGGTAAGTAATCAAAACTCAAAAAAAACTAACGTAAGGTAAACGAACGATGTTAAAATGTAAAAATCGAAAAAACAAAACACATGAAAAATAAGCCTGTTTCGATATCAAAATTTAAAAAATCGGTGGGTATCCGGGTGTTTTTGGGTGTCGCTAAGAATAAGCGAAGTAAACAAAAAAAAGCAGAAAAACAAACGTTACGTGAAAAATGGCTTGAATAACACTGGTTCAATATTTAAATTTAAAAAAAAAAAAAAATAAATAAATAAAAAATAAAGACATCTTACACCACAATTCGAACCCAAAACGTTTAGATAACGAACCAATGCGCTAACCAACTGAGCTAACGTGATGTACATGAAATTTAGTTCTTCAACTATTTAAAGTAAATCAGGTCATGACGTCATCTGACGCATGCATAGAACCGGTCGTCGTCACGAGAGGACCGTTTTTTTGTTGAAAATTGTCGATTTCAGGGTGAAAAAATTAACGTTTTCGGCCAATTTTTCGATATTTTCCGGACGAAGGATGGAACTTCAATATGATACTGAGTTTGTGAATTTTCGTTGTGTCTGTCGAAAGTTTTTAGTGGACACACAAACACACATACATACACACATTTTCACTTTTATATATATAGAAGACTAGCAGGTGTTGCCCAAGTGTTTGGAGCAAAAAAATGTGTTAGTAGGGAGGGAGGCTCGAACCTGTGATGCGAAGGCGGAAAAAAAAGTGAAAGAAAAACTGAGATCTTAGCACTACGCTACGAGGCGAGAGAAAGTGAAAAACGTTTAAAATTAATGATTAAAAAGTAGACTTGAAGTGAATAAGTTCACACAGGCGCAGAAATGAAGGTTGGCTACAGGCCAGTTTCTGCTTCCCCACGATGTTGGAGAAAACCAGCTCCCCTCAAGAAGGGGGAGCACTCCAAATGAATAGCAATTGTTTGATATGAAGGGTTTCCCCGACATTGATCATAGCTGATTGTCTTCAAGACGTCTCGGCCAGGTGAGTCGATTTGCTTCAATTAGTTTCTCTTTATTCATACGAAAAAGACCAATAAACATGAAAAGGACAGAATAAAGGGAATTTTATAAAAGTCGAGCAAAATAAATGTAGAGATGACGTTTGCAAATCGCAGATATTATGATCTAGGAAGTATATAAAAAGTTCTTAAAAAAATAAATAGTACCCCCCCCCCAAAAAAAGCCTATCTTGGACACGCGGCACTTTTGCCTTTTATATATATACTAGCGGAGGTACCCGGCGTTGCCCGGGTGTTTGGGGGTGTGTATGTAGGAGGGGGTGACCCTGTTTTAATATTATAAAAAAACACAATGTTAAAAAAAATTGAAAAAACCAAAACAAAGCAAAACAGCGAACAAACGTAAAAAAAGGTGTAAAAGAGAAAAAAAAGTTTAGGTAGAAAGACAGGCTCGAACCCAAAACATTGAGGCTAAGGTGGAAAAAAGTGCCAGACACGTTACCCCTATGCCAAAGAGACATACAACTCAGGACAGATAAAATTAAACCTTTAAAAACACTTGCAGGTGGTTTTAAACTAACGTCAACGTTTTCTAGGTCAAACATGACGTCATTGTCGTAGTAGCAGGAGTAGAGAAAATGAAGGAACGATTTTTTTGGCACCCTCCCTATAGAAAAGGGCCCAGTTTAGGGTGAAGGAATTAATGTTTTAGGCCAATTTTTCGATATCTGTCAGGCGAAGGTTGGAGCTTTAAAATGATACCTATGTGGCGAAAATCCATGGGCCATGTCGAAAGTTTCTGCGAGACATACAAACACACACACACATTTTGCCTTTTATATATATAGATATAGATGACATTTCATTACCTTTTTTCTATCATTTTTATTTCTTAACTTCACTGACATTTGGAAAAATATCCTTCCCACAAATATTTAAATATCGATTTTGCATTTTTTTTTAATTTATTTTTTATTTTTATTTTTTTTTGATAATCGGGTAGATAAGTTTCCATTCAATAATAATCCGCTGAAAGTGTAAAAAAGACGAAAATTAAAAAATATAGAGGGGATGTACCACTCGTACACGTGAACCAAAAACTCATATCTCACATTTTTGGTTATTTTTGGTTATTCAAAGCAAAACATAATATTAAAATTTGACCACTGATCAAATTTTTAAAATATTTATATGGTTGAAAACAAAATAGCTCTACCTAAATATGAATTTTTTTTTTTTATATAATCAGATTTTCAATAAAAAAAAAATTCAATCTGCAATAAAAATCAACAAAAGTTTGTTTACAGCTGTGCTATTGTTGCTGATGATACTGCTAATACTAATACTACATCAGTCTACACTCGAACTCAAAACTATTTTTTCCCGGGCATCATGATTTTAAATTGCTAGCTACCACAAAAGAAAACAACATACAATTATACTTTTAATGGATAAAAACAGTAAAAAGATGGGTTTTCTTTAACAGTGGGTGTCCAATGAATATTTTTTTTCAAAATTTGCAGTACTCGTCATGTTGAAATCTTTTTTTAACACGCACAAAAAAAAAAAAAAAAAAAAAACAACAATAAAACGCCTGATCAAAAGTATTTTAGACACCCCAAACTATTAAAAGTGACATCTCTTAGTTTCTAAATTTCATGACAAAATTCTTGATATAAATGCAGTACGAGTCTTTACAAAACCTTACGGAAAACGCCAATTTATGATGTTAACACTTTTATCACTTTATTTGCTTAAAACTCTTAAAATATATAATGTACATTATTATTTATTAATTCATTTGAAAGTATATTTATTTCCGAACAAAACAGTGGTATTTTGAGGATTTTCGTTTGTAAAATATGACTATTTTAGCAGAAACCCCTTGAAATCTGATAATCCAAAGCGTTTTATCATTTAAGTGTATTGCTATATTAAATATCTTTTAGATTTTCCAAAATAAAACTTACAAAAAAAAAAAAAAAAAAAAAAAAAAAAAAAAGATTGAGATTTTAAGATTAAAAAAAATGAAATCCATATTCGTGTGACAAAAAATTGAGCAAGGCTACCTGGCTTCGTCCTAGAGAAATGTTCCTATAAGCAAGTAGTTTGATAATTTCCGTTGTGGGGCAAAACAATCAACTACTTTTCATAGCAGCTGAGATATGCGAGGATTGCTGATATTATTATTGCGGTTCAAGACTACAAATTAAAAATAAGCTTTTTGTAATGAGGGTTTGTTTCAACCACAGCATTTATAAAACATCTTTCCAGAAAAAGTATTTTTTTCTGCTTTCTAAACTAAAATTTCTGGTCAATGGCTGAAAAGATGGCAGGCAGAAAAACAATTGTATTTGTCTTTCTTAAACAAAATACAAAAATAAGGTGATAAAAAAAAAAAATTGAAACAAAAACAAATTTAATACAAACTCAGTGAGGCTTGTTAATTTAGCTTCTATCGAGATAGAAGACTACTCACATCTGAGGGTATCCTGTACCTCTACAAGGCCACCATTCGCCCATGCATGGAGTATTGTTGTCACATCTGGGCTGGTGTATCTACCACTAGTCTCTCCCTCTTAGATTGGGTCCAAAAAAGAGTTGCCAATCTTATCGGTCCCACTTTATCAACTAAGCTCCAGTCCCTGTCACATCACTGCAATGTTGCATCACTGTGCCTGTTTTACAAATATTTTAATGGAATGTGTTCTGATGAACTTGTTTCACTTGTATCCCCTCGACGTACATATCCCCCAACAAACCCGCTAAGCAATAAGATCTCACTCCTTTACTGTTGATGTCCCTAAATGCCAGAAAGCTTTCTATTCTAGCTAGTTTATATATATAAAAGGCAAATGCGGCGCGCACATTTTTGTATGTCTTGAAAAGGCTTTTTTCGCCAACGGTCCCAGGGTCGTTACTATCACTTAAAAGTGTTTATATACCCCCTAGGTAATAATATCCACGATTTAGGAACGTGGGTCGCGTCTAGATTTATTTACGTCGATTTTTACAAAATTCTTGCTATTTCAGCCCGTCTTGTGTTCGTTCAGCTTTTTTGTATAAAACTGAAACTAATCCAAAGCTAAGAATTGTTCCTGGCAATTGCACCGGGGGAACGTCCAGTAGCACAGCTTTGATCAATGTGGAGGCAAACTCCTTATATCAGAAAATTGTTATTCAATCTGGATAATCCCCTTATGGGGAGCTGGCCCCCCTCCTCCAACATCTTGGGGAAACAACCAGCCAAAGTTGGGTAAACAAACCCAAAAGCTGCCCCGCAGTAAAAGTTAACTCTGCTACTTCTATTTGACCTCATTAATGAGGTCAAATAGAAGTAGCAGAGTTGACTTTTATTGCGGGCACGTGTCAATTCTGTTTTTAATACTTAAATAAATAAATTCACACGTGTTTCAGTTGCTCTTTGTTGGCCGAGCGGGTAACGTGTCAGGTTTTTTTGCACACTTTCTTTTCCACCTTCGCCTCAAGACTTCGGGTTCGATCCTAACTACTTACCAAAACTGTTTTTTTTTTTTAAAGCTCCCCTCCCGCAACACAAACACCTGGGCAACGATTTTTTTTACAGAAGCTTTATTATATATATATATATATATATATATATATATATATATATAATATTTAAACAGGGTTCTTACTTCGCTTATTCTTTTGTTTTGATCCCGCCCAACACGCACACCTCTAAACACCCGAGCAACGCCGGGTACCCCCGCTAGTATCTAATAAATAAGAAAATAACTCTTACTCTATATAAGTAGGAAAAAACAAAAAATAACAGTATAATTATGAATTATCAACCGGATTCTGAAAAGTGATCAGATATTAAGAACATATTTCAAAGAACGGTTTCCTTAGCTGCTCTTGACAAGTAAGAATGAGGTTTGGAGCTGAAAATTATACGTGTTACATGGGAGGGACCCTATGCTAGTAAGTAGTGAATTTTGATAAGAGTCACATTAGTACATGTCAGACTAACCTAGCTACATACGGAATTGTATCCAGAGATGGATGTGAATAATTTGAACCAACAGGTCAAACTCCCTAGACAAAACTATCACAATATGACAAGAGAAAATGAAGGGTTTCAGTTTAACCTCTCCACTGAAAGTCAAGTGAACAGACAGAAAAATGATATAAAAATAATCTAGGTTCAATGTTACTGATGTTTGTTTGTGCATTGACCATTTTCTTAGAAATTAAATTTGAGTTAAACATTAGTCTTTGCATAAAGTAAATTCTCTCCAATAAAACCGTGAAGAACTCAACAAAGTCAACCTTGTGTTTTAAATGCACAAGTAGTTTATTCGTTTTGCTAAACAGACAAGACAACCACAGCCACACACATGAAATGACAAGTATCCATGGAAAGAAATCCCCCGTATAGACACCCGCACATGTATGTATAAAAAGATATTATTCGGCTTGTTGATTGCTCATGGATGAAAACATAATATATGTACAACCAAGAAATACATTTTTCCAATGCTTGGCACAAAATTAAGTTGTTCAGTTTCTAAGGAAACTGCGAGTTGTGGAATCAGATATCTAGAGCTTGAAATGGCGAGACAGAAACAAGAAAAAATAAATAAATGGGAAGTAAAAGAATACTATGTGCATTGCAATATATTGGGGTTATTTTATGAAGTTAGAACACATGTATAAGATTTTTAATTTTTATGTAACTCTTAATGCAAAGCACATATTTATCAACATCTTGGCAAACTTTTCAAATCAGAAATAAAATCGTTTCATTGAAATTGTCCTTCTAAAAATAAATAAAAATTTAAAAATATAAATCATTAAATAATATTATATACATAGTAGGTATTTATTTCTTTTGCACCACAGGAAGATGTGACACAAGGTTGAAAGTTGGAGAAAATTAAGCAAGCACTCATAAAGGAGCATTCTGATCTTTTAAAAATTGCCTGAGCAACTCTCTCGATATTCCTTGGTAGGGGTACATCAGGCAGTAAGCAATAAACTTAATACACTTGAAAGACAGTTGGCAACAACCTTGGAGGGTGGACCTCCTAGGTTTACCCAGAACCATAACTCAGCCAGACAAATGCAAGGTCATTCTTTACTCAGCAATGGCTGAGACTGAAGACTGTGTCAATGATATATTCTAGATTGGTATGAGCATAACCTACTCAGGTTGTGTCAGGTATTCCACAAGTCTGAACAGAATTTCTGAGTCTTTTAGTTCTTTGTACAATGCGATAAGTCTCGCTGTTTTTTCTTTTTCTTGTATTTATTTTTAAATATAAATCACTATTGTTTTTTTTAAGCAATTGGTATTTTACTTACTATCCCCCTTATCCCCGAGTGGCTTCAGGGCCTTGATAAGTGGTGACTACCATGAAAAAAAAAAAAAAAAAAAATCTTCAAAATATAAAGTACTTTTTCCCAAGTTTGCTTCTGGATTGTTTTCAAAATTAAAACGGATACCAAGAAAAAGATAACTTAAATGTAACATTTCACTTTCCAAAACTAATGTGAGAAATGCAAATGAAATCGTTTTGGGGCATGGTTACAAATGAAGTAAATAATCCTTAATTTTTTATTTATTTCTATCTTTTAATTATATATATATATATATATATATATATACACTAGCAGAAATACCCGTCGTTGACTGGGTTCGAAAACAGTAAACAGTCTACAGAAAATGATTGATGAAGGTATGATAGGTCATAAAAAGGAGGGGTTGTAAAGAGATAGGTTTTGATACTCAAAAATTTTACCCTAAGCAAAATATGATGAAAGTAAAGATAATTTTCGCGAAAATATTTTTTTATATCAACTTTGTTTCCATTCATAGCCAAGAGTGACCAACAAATTGATGTTTCCTTACAAAGAGAATATGTTATATATATATATATATATATATATATATATATAGTCAATAAAAGTTACTTTTATGGTAGAAAAGTAACTTGGTTTGTAATTTTAAGTAGTTTGTAAAAAAAAAATTTTGTTTTATATTCACAAACCGGTTTTTAAAAAATCAAAATGTCAGCGATTTTGAAATGGAGAGCCCCGTTTTCAATTTGAAGGAGGAGCACCTGAGCATTCTGTGTTAATAATTTAAGAGAGTTCCGTCAACGTAAGGAATATTTATAAACATATTTTAATGTTTTCCGTTATTTTGTGCTTGAGGAATATTCGATTATGGCATGTGTAGTTTATATAAAAATTCATTTAAGTAGTTATTGCCTCAAATTTTGTTTTAATTTCGGTTCGCTGAAATTATTTTGAGTAAAAAGCATTTATTGACTATGGTAACATTTATTTCTTGTATATTTATTTTTTCAGATAGTCGTTTGTTGGCTTTTCTGCTAAACACTCTTACACGTAATTACTTTAGTTTTTTAAAGCAAAGAATCCATATAAATATGAATAAGAGGAAAATATATTTGTTTTTGTAATGTGAAATGAATGACTATTTTATTTCAGAACAAAAAAATAAGCTGTTAGCATTCAAAGTGCATATAGCGTTTATTGCATGGAGCGAGTTAGATATTTTATTTTATTTTTTTCAAATAACATATAGCCATTAGAAATTTAAAAAGATATGATGCAATTTCTGATCTTTTTTGAAATGAATATAGTCGTTACAAATTCTAAATGTTGGAGGTGTATATGAAATGAACGTTTCTGTTTTTATTGACTGATTATTTTATTGGTATAATTTTCTGTGGTGTATGTTAAACAGTATCCAACTTTAAGTTCTGTTTTTTTTTTATTTTAAGTTTACTGATTAAGCGAGATAAATTGCAGAAGCCAATACGCTGTTTGAGTTTGCAAGGAGCACTGACTCGGGAAGTCTTTGCTGAGATTTATTGAAAATGAATTTAATGAGTTTAGCTTGTTTATGGTTAAAATACTGGCCATGATGCAATGAATGAGAGAATAATGCACTCAGTGGGGCTTAAAATAATTAAAAAAAAGTTTTGGTAGGTGAGTATGAGGAGCGAACCCGAACCCTTGAGGCAAAGCTGGAAATTAAAGTGTGAAAAAAACAAAACGTGTGACGTTAACCATTGGGCCACCGCGACATACAATGGAGACACATTTGAATTTATTTATTTATAAAAACAGGTGTCCGCAATAAAAGTTAACTCTGCTGCTTCGATTTGACCTAATTAAGAAGGTCAAATAGATGTCACGCAGTTAACTTTTGCTGCGAGGCAGCGTTTGGGTTTGTTTACCCAAATTTGACTTTTTTTTCCCCAACAGATGTTGGGGAGGAGGAAACCAGCTTCCAATTGTCCAGATTGAATAGCAATTGTCTGATATACAAGATTGATCAAAGCTGATTGCTTCTGGACGTTTCCCGGTGCGATTGCCAGGAACAATGTTAGCTTTGAATTAGTTTCGCTTTTTATACAAAAAAGCCGAATCAACACGTGAGAAGCCAAAATAGCAATAATTTTGTAAATTCGATGTAAATAAATCTAGACACAACGCACTTTCCCAAATCCTAGATATTATTATCTAGGACCTATATAAACAGTTGTAAGCGATAGTAACGAACCCAGGACCATGTGCGAGGAAAACCTTTGCCAGACATACACGAAATGGTTACACACATTTTGCCTTTTATATATATAGACTAGCGGGGGTACCCAGCGTTGCCCGGGTGTTTGTAGGTGTGTGTGGTGTTAAATAAAAAAAGAACTGGGGGGAGGGAGGGGAAAGTATTGAACCGGAAGCCCTGAGGCGAAGTTTGAAAATAAAATCGACCAGCCAGAATGAGTTAGTGAAAGATGTTTGAATTTATTTAAGTAAGAATGAAATTGACAGGTGCACGCCCGGAAGTCGTCGAGCATTACGGCGAAGACAACGACGTAGGTTTGTTTGTTATAAACAAAGTAAAAAAAACAAAACAAAGGGGGGGGGGTATCAAAACATCGAAAAAAAAAACACAAAAAAACTAACGTAAGGCAAACAAACGATGAAAACAGAAACGAACATGTGAAAAATGGCTTAAATAAGCCTGTTTCGATATTAAAATTTAAAAAATCGGTGGGTACCTGGGTGTTTTTGTGTGTGTGGTTGGGGGTGGATAAGCGAAGTAAAAAAAAAAAAAAAAAAAAAAAAAAAAAACGTTACGTGAAAAATAGCTTAAATAACACTGGTTCAATATTTAAATTTAAAAAATCGAAAAAAAAAAAAAAGACATCTTACACCACGATTCGAACCCAAAACAGATAACGAACCAACACGTTAACCAACTGAGCTAAAGCGACGTACATGGAATTTAGTCAGTTCTTCAATCAACTATTTAAAGTAAATCAGGTCATGACGTCATCTGACGCATGCGTAGAACAGGTCGTCGTCACGAGAGGACCGTTTTTGTTAAACCCCCCCCCCTTCCGTCGAAAATTGTCGATTTCGGGGTGAAAAAAATTAACATTTTTGGCCAATTTTTCGGGCGAAGGATGGAGCTTCAATATGATACTGAGTTTGTGAATTTTCTTCGTGTCTGTCAAAAGTTTTTAGCGGACACAAAAACACACATACAAAACATACATACACACATTTTCGCTTTTATATATATATATAGATAAAGGAATATCATAATTCTGTGCATGTGTGTCCACCTGGCTAAAAGCTATAAACTACACATGACACAAACCTTACATAATTTGATTTTAATCCAAGCTGATGATGGTAAAGAAACTAACATGCATTCCCTTTGGATCAGTCAGGAGCAAATTAATTCTTCTTTAAAAAATTATCTTCTTTACAGTTTGAATATTGGAATGTTGTGAAGAACGCCAGGAGAGATTGAGTTTCTTAAAGTTGTATTGATTTATGCTGTGTCTAAGAAACATGATGGAGATAAATTGTTATAATGATTGTTGCAAAGAATGCAAGATATAAGTTGTCCTAGATTGTAAATTAAAAAGAAACAGGTGGTGTTGGTATTTTTATAGCATAGAAATGGGTTAAAGTGATTCATTTGAATTGTGTAAGTAATGAAATCATAGTGCTGATGAGAAAACTTTCACAGAATTGTTTATGTACCAGAATGTGGTTTCAGTGAAGATACAAAAGATGAGTTTTATGATAAGGTTTGATAAGATGTAATGTTATTTCTGTGTTCTTTACTCGTCCAAAAAGATGCAACAAAAATGAAGATATAAAAAACAAGAAACAATTTTTACATCGTATACGATTTACTGCAAATAAAATGTTAGCATTTCTTTTAGCACATTTCACTTTATAGTTATAGCCTAATCCCCAATCTCATTAGAAAGGAGGAAAAAAAACAAAAAAACAGAAGATCTGCTCACTTTGATCGTCAAGCCTTCACTTCTGTTTCTTTCCTGGTTTTCTCTCAATCAGTCAATAACTACATTTTTTTTTACTACATTGTTCAATTGACATAATCAATATAAAAAAAGTACAATGTTTATACTTTAATTTTAGTTCACCCTTGTAATTATCAAAACAATCCTAGTCGCATTCCAAACACCCTTGAACTACATCTTGGTATCACCGTTGTATA
Organism: Euprymna scolopes; assembly: GCF_053919585.1. Lineage (NCBI taxonomy): Eukaryota > Metazoa > Mollusca > Cephalopoda > Sepiida > Sepiolidae > Euprymna > Euprymna scolopes. The sequence continues at coordinate 22,833,635 of NC_136517.1, forward strand.
CAATTTTCTTTGCAATGAAAAACCTATGTTCTTTATTGGTCATCAAATCGAAAAGTTGTTGCAGCAACAAAGAAATCAAAAACAAGAAAGGGTTCTTACATAGTATAGAATTTATTGCAAACAAAATGTCAACATTTATTTTAGCACATTCCATTTTATAATTACAGCCAACTTCCCAACCTCATTTGAAAATAACAAAAAGTGAGAACATCTGCTCACTTTGATTGTCAACTCTATTCGGAGGTTTATCCCAATCTTCCTTTCGATCGGCAATGTACACCTGCAATGGTTTTTGATACATTCATCAATCAATATACTTTTTTTTTTTTTTTTTTTTTACACAGGCATCACCACATTATCAAGGCCAAGAGGCCACTCGAGGATAAGGGTTAAAGAGTGTACAGTAGAAATTGGAAAATATAGTAATCAATTCGGTAAATTTGTTAACTTATATGGAACGGCTCATTAAGAACTTGTTTACGTTAGACTTGAAGACAACCATATTGCAGTCAGCCGGAAAGCAGGAAAACAGAAGACAATTCCACAGGCCTGAAGTTCTGAGAAAGAAGCTTTGTTCATGGAATCTACGTTTAGGTTTAGGCACAGATAAAGAGTGGGGGAAGTATTGATAGTGTTTTCAGCTACGCGAGTGTTTCTTGTGAAAGTTTGGCGAGGGGGGACCATAGACTGAAGCTCAGTCGAACACTTTCCATGAAAATAACGATACATCAGAGACAAACTCGCAACATCTCTTCTGTAAGATAGAGGTTGCAGGGAAGAGAAAAGGACATCTCCTACGAGGCTACGAAGTCTATTTTGAACTCTATCAAGGCAGGACATATCCTTTCTAGCAACTCCTGCCCAGATGTGGCAACAATATTCAATCCTTGGACGTACCTGGCTCTTATATAGATAGAGAATTGCATCAGCAGTGAGATATCTACCGGATTGAAAGAAAGATCCCACCATTTTTCCAGTGGCCTTGGCAACGGATTTGAGGTACGTGTTCAATTTAAGATCAGTAGTAACGGTCAAGCCCAGAAGCTTGTCAAAACTTGAGACCTCCTCAAGACGAGAGCCATTCATTCCAATTGATGCCAGATGTGGATCAGAATGTTGATGATGTAAAGAGAGAGGCTTGGTTTTAGATGCATTAAAAGTAACCAGCCACTCTTTTCCCCTTTGTACCACGTGCTCAAGATCAGAGGAAAGAGAATCGGAGAGAACTTGGTCGTTTACTGTCTTAGATGTGCTACCATAAACGGTAGTCTCATCAGCATGTCTACAAATGATGTAAGGATGTGATTAGGAAGATCATTAATGTAGATCAGGAAAAGAGTTGAACTCAAGATGGACCCCTGAGGGACGCCAGCATTAATACTGTGAGCTTCTGATTTTTGCCCCTCAACTACTACTCTTTTGAACCTATCAGAAAGAAACGATTTAATACAATGTTTATACTTTCCATTTTCATCTCAAGCTTTAAATTATCAAAATAATTGCAGGTAATATTCCAAATTCATAACCATCCAAGTTATAATAGTTATTCATTAGCCTAGTCTTTTCTGATCACACGAGTGTAATCAAAAATGAAGTATTTGCTGTAGCAAGAAATTTGAATAAGTTGGAAAGTGGTTTTGAAAGTGTTCATGCAAGAAATGGACATGGTGATAGGAATAAGAAGGAATAAAGAATCTTAAAATTCGGTCTTGCCATGGACATATATTGATTAGAAATATTGTTTTTAAGAAAAGAGAAAATCCTCTTGTTATGTATGAAACTTGAACAGCAAAGCAACATTCATCCCCAAGCAGCAAAACTGAAGCTAGCCTGCCAGGACACTATCTATACAAATAGAGGCAAATTGGGGCATATTTTATTGGTTTGAAAATATAGGTTCTTTTTACTAATTTTAATAAAATTTTAACCATAAAATAGTATTATAATCTTCAAATAACCTGCAAATTTTCATGCAGTTTTGTTCCATAGAACCAAAGGTATGAGCATTTCAATATTCAATTTGTATACACTCACAACCTTTTTGGCAATTTTATAAGTTCCAAATCTCAGCTTATTAATCAGAATTTAACAAATGAAGGCTCGTTGGAAAGGCAATAACCTGAATTGTGTAGTGGGTTATGTATGCGACATTTGCCCTTAAGGTCACATATTAAGGGGATAATCCATCATCCAGAGCTTATTTTTGCCACTTTCTTTACAGCCATAAAATGTTTCAATCATAGTCATTTGTTTTCCTAGTTTTGCATATGAATTACAAAATATCTGATATTTTCCCAAAATCCCCTTGATGGAGAGGAAGCTAAAACTTGCTGCTATGGTTTCAAATGATCTGAAATAACAAGGGGAGACTTGATTCCAAATATTTCTCATGTCTTTTATCTCCCCTCTTTGGTTTTCATACATCAAGTAAATTTCAGTCTATAAGGATTATTTGATACTTGAGATATTCATAATTGTACCCTATTTCCAAAAAAGGGGAAATATATAACATATGAGAAATATTTGGAATCAAGTCTCCCCTTTGCTCTTATTTCAGATCATTTTAAACCATAGCAGCAAGTTTGAGTCTCCCCTCCATCAAGGCCAGAGATTTTGGGGAAAAAAAATATACATAGCACATCATTTACAGAGTACAGCCTACATGCATCTTCAATTGCATCTCCATTAATTGGCAATAAAATTCCAGCAGTTACAATGTATAAATATGCCCAGCTCTCGACTACTGTTAAGCCCCAAAAATACATATGCCATGACTACTTTATCTGGCTGTGTTGATTTTAGCGTAAAGCAATTGCCAAGTGGTGCAAAACACAGCTTACAATTTGTATATAACATAATAATGTAGGTAGAGAGAGAGACATAAAATTTGTTGGTACTTCCACAGTTTAAAGCCCATTTTTCTGTGAATCTAGCTTGGCAATGCCCAATGAACGACGGAAACCACCGGATTATACTGAGCAAGCAAAAAGAGATGCAAGCAAACGGTAGAAAAAAAAGAAAAAAAAGAAAAAAAAAGAGTTTAAAAGGAAAAGAAAAAAGGGCAGAGTATCATTGCCCCAGCCTAGTATAAACACCCACAACCTCTCCATGTAAAGAACCACTTTCAGAATAAACACCTCCAACCTCAAAAGCCGTTCTTAACATAGAGGCGTTTATTCCAAAAGCCGTTCTTAACATAGGAACGTTGGGGGTGTTTGTACTACACTGGCACAGATCGTGAAAAAATACCAAAATAACTTTCCATACACAAACAAAACAAAGAAATATATGTTCACTAATTCAAAGAAACAAAACTTATTACCACAAAAAAACAGTTGCAATTTAAAAAAAAATAAATAAAACAATAAAATTTATGAAATTATTACGGTAGGTTGTTTGTTTTATTTTCATTCTTTTTTTTTTTTTTTTTTTTATTGACTTCTGTTCACTCGGTATAATCTGGTGGTTTCTGTCATCCTCCGGGTGTTACCGAGCGAGACTCACAGAAAAACGGGCTTTAAACTGCAGAAGTACCGATTTGTTGAGCAGAGGTGCCAATGTTCTTGGGAATATCAGTTAAAACCTGACCAAAATCTCTTGTCAATCTGTTCATTGTGATCAGTCACTGTCATCCACTCAGACTCATCTGCTTATCTCAAACTCATCTCTGCAATCTTGCAAACCAATCTATGCCCCCTCCACTACATCTACCTTCAATTGGAAATCCTAAACATACAGTCATTTTTTCAGTTACTCTCAGCTGATCACCAGAACTTTATTTACCTGTTATCATGCTCATTCTCACCATTGTTATCCGACCACCTAGAAAGCTAACAACTGATTGTCTTGGGATCATTCATCTGGGGAGTTCAAAAGAACCTGCCAGTCATTTTATTGTCATTCACTCATCTATTTTAACACTAACATTTTTGGCTGGGGTAGATAGCTTACAGCTAACACCTCATATGCATCTCTGCTTAAGCACTACTGGCCCTATACACGGTTATTCTCATACACTCATGTTCTTGAGGGTAGATCATTCACATTGTCATCAGGATTAGACACAAAATCATGTTGCGTCATATTTTTTCAAAATTGAATGCTAATAACAAAACTTAATGTCAAAAACAATTTTCTATTTTACTGACAGTCGAGGTGAAATGTGCATATGTTTGCAAAGCAAGTTTTGATATATTAAATTTATTTTGTAAAAATTGACTGCTGAAATACAAACTTCTATCATTTATTTATTTTATTTTCAATAGTTCTTAAAAATAGACAAAGATTTCATGAAAGAATTATGAAGAATAAAACTTTGAATCTGATCTAATTCTATAACATCCTTATATTAATGTGTGTGTGTGGGGGGTATTCGTTAACTGCAGAAAACAAAGCAATTGATGAAAGATTCAGATTGTTGAAGTAAATTAAATATGGGCTCTTTTGATAAGTTTTTGTTTTTGTGAAACGATTGTTAATTTTTGTTTTAATCATGGTACAATTTGCTTTAAAATGTGGCAAGATATTTTTATATAAAAATATTTTTTAAACATTACCTGAATAAAAAAAAAATTACTGAAGTTGGCAGTTATACATGTGTAAAATACTCTACAGTTTTAGCTATAATTTTAAAGTTTAAATATTTAAAAACTTATACATATATATATAACTGATGAATACACAGTTAAATTTATTTTTGTCCTACTTCTTATTTGCATTTTATTGAGGGAATTGTATAATTTTTTAAAATCTTATAAAAATTATTTGTCCGAATAAAAGAATAAAGAAAGAGTATCATTTCTGTAAAGTAGGCATGTTTAATATTGGACCATGATAAAAATTTTAGGATTTGTGAAAGAATAATATAGCAGATATCATTTTTTTATTTTATTTATTTATTTTATTTTTTTTTTTTTTGAGGGGGCTTTTTGCTATTGTTTTTACAAAGGGCGTTCTGAAAGTGTAATACTGGTTCTGATACTAATACTTCATCTTCTCTGTCTGTGATCAGTGAAGAAGGAATACTTTGAGACATATGTCATTTTCATTTTTGTCTAAATCCAAACCGCCCCTTTTTTGAGGGAATTGCATTTTCAGCAAATTAAAAACTGACCTTGTGTCTCACTATTCTTGTAAGGAGGTAAGTAAATAGGGCTCTTTGGAGATAAACAAAACTATGAATAAATTTTCAATGAAAATAGAAAACTTTATTACAATAAGCCTTATTGCATAAAATATATGCTTCATATACTTTTCCCATTTCTTCTGTTGACTGTTTAAACCGATACAATTGATAATGTTTCAAGTTTTGTCAAGTGGCAATCATGAATCATCAAACTTGAACTGACAACTGGAAATAAATACTATTATTAAAACAAATATGAAAGAAATAGTCACATGAACTATTAAAATATATATTCATTTTTGTTTTTACCTATTTACTTGTGAAGCTATTCAGGTTGCCAGGAAGTTTTGTTACCTTGGCGATAACATTGAAATGCTAGTGTGATTGCAAGAGGTAGTAAGTTCAGGGAATTTCGCCTTTTACTAACCGGTAGAGTGTTACTAGTATCAACCAATTGAAGAGTTTATCAAGCATGTGTACATTATGTGACGACGTATGGAAATGAAACCTGATCAGTAAGAAGTGAAGACATGTTGCATGGAGAGAAATGATAGGAGAATGATATAAGGGGGATGTAATGCGAGTGGTAAATACAGAATTAGTGCTAAGGACATCAGAGGAAGATTACATGTGGTACAGAACACCATATGTTGATGGTATGGCCACATTTTAAAAAAATGGATGTGAGTTTTGGGTCAGTATGAAGTTCACAGGGGAAGACAAAACATGGGAGGAAGCGACAAGGATGGACTTCACAGAAAGAGATAAAAAGATCTGGCCAGAGATAAGTTAGTTTGGAAGTCAATTTCTAAAAGCCATCCAACACATGCCAGCATATAAAACAAATCATACATGATGAAAACACAACCAGCTCATCAAAAAGGGGTAATTTGAATGTGAGAAAAAAAGAAAAAAAAAGAATTGTCTCTGTCAACACAGAATTTCTTTTAACGGAGAATAGAAAAGATACAATACTGGAATCAATAGTGTAATTGGAGATGGGGAAAATGCAAATTCCTGTCAAGCATCAGTCTTCACCTCAAAAATCTTGTAACAATATGTTTGCATTCCAATTGTGTTTATCTGTAGTAGCACCACTGTGTAAGACAAGCTTCACAGAAACATTTGCCTGCATGATGTACCAGAGGTAGTCTCTACTAATGAAGTTGAAAGCAGTTACAAAATCAACAAACCACAGAACAGTTAGCTGCTGATAGGCTCACCACCATTCATAGGTGCAACAAAGGCTGAAAAATTGGTCAACACAATTCCTTCCCAAATGGAAGCTGCCCTGGTCTGGATGTACGGAGATTGTGAGCGTTCTGGAATGATGTAACCTTGTCAAAAATGAAAATTAATCACAATGGAAGCAATAATTATTAAATCAAACCAACTTAAACATTCAGCAAAATACCATTACCTCTCAGAAAGAATGTGCAACTTTGTTCATATAAGATTCATTATAACAGTTAACACATTTTAATATCATTCATAGAAGATAAATCGATAAAGCTAGGTTTTTATTTTAATAGTATTTCAATAAAAAAACAACAGCTCAGACTTGAATTATGTAAAATCAGGTGAAAACAACTTAATAAGGAAAAACATTTCTATAGCATTTCATTAAGTAAAATTTTTTAAAACTAAAGACCTTGTATTAAACCCACCATATTGACGAGAACTTTTTCTTTAAATGGGACTTTATATGCATAGAGATACATAAAATACCTAATATTTTTTCACATGAAAACTAAATTGCCCTTCACAGATAATAGTGACATAACTTGGAAGTCAGTTGGACAAAAAACTAATAATGACACAAGAAAAAGTATTATGTATTTATAAAGAGAAAAGGTTAAACTTATCAAAATAACTTCAAGAAACAAAAATATCACGCTTTAATTGCAAGGAATTTCATCAGTTGTATAACACAGAGAACAACAGGTGGATAGCCTACAATCTACACAAAAGTCCTGGGTGTCAGCAAGTGTTCTCACTGTGGTTTCTGGGTTTGGTTTCATGCTATCTCACATCTTCAAAAAAACAAGGGACACAGACTCAATTCAGATGAGTAGTGAGAGGAGCTACAGGAAGGTAATATATCTGATAGGATTCAGATTAGTGTCACACTAAAAAAAGAAACAAATAAAAAAATCAAATAAAACAGATGTGACTGAGAAATTGCACAATTTCACCAGTTTCAACATCTATCCCTCCTCACAACTCACTTGATTGCAAACCTATAGTCTATGATGTACAGGGTGCACTTAAGATATCAACCTTATTGCCTACAACACCAAGGACAAGCTGATTGGCAGAATCAAACTGATGTTTATGTGTCTCTCAAAGAACACTGATGAACGCATACTCCAGATTCAAGGTTCTGATTGGAGCAGACACCTGTAAATATTTTTTTTCTAAATAAAATTTATTTGAAACCATTGAGGATATTTTAAGTTAGTCACCGTAATACCACAATACCACATTTACAAGAGTAAATGTGGTATTGTGGTAGCTACTGAAAGGAAGAATGTGTATACAAATTAAGAGAGCTTATTGTCTAACTTACCACATATTTAATGGATTTACATTTAATTTGTTACATTTTGATTTTACAAATCTTTTTAAAGTATAGTATCTGTCCTGTCCTTGCCAAAGAGATTTTTAACTGGAGTAGTTTTTACTTTCCAACCACTCAATGCCCCACCACCTTTTTTTTTGAGAGACAGATAACTCCCTTAATAAAAATCAATCTTGTGCCTAATTCTGCCCCCTTCATGAGAAGACAATGAAATCGGGACACACACATGCAAGTACTTCCATATTTTACCAAATTGTTAATAAATTGTATGTATTTATTCAAAAGTTTCATGATTAAACAGTAATCAAAATTAATTAAAAGAATTTGAACACTCAAAATGGCAAATATTTAACAATCCAAAACGAAAGTATTCACAGCATTTCTTTTCAGGATATGCCATTTTTTAAAATGTTATATTTTCAAACGCAGTGTTTTTTTTTTAAATTCTTTTTTAATTTTCACTGAAAAGTTTTTTCTTCATGATCATTTTGGTATATATATATATAAATTAAATGTTTGCTCCTTAAAATTTACCTTGACCAAATATTAAGCATACATGCTCCTCTAACGTTTGTTGTGCTCTTTTTTAAATGATTTTCTTACAAAAATAATTTTATTCGGTTTTTAACTACAGTAAAATCCCACAAAATAAACTATGAGAAGCAAGATAATATAAATGTATACTTGAGTTCTTATGCAATTTTTATAAAAATATATAAACTTTAAAAGAAAAAACAACAAAATGTAAATTTTAAAGTTTTATGCACTTAATATATAAATACAAACTGCACCAATAGTTTTTAGCATTACTTATTCATTTTTTAATAAAGTAAATTCTATTTAAAAAAAATATTTTTATTTTCACAAAAAATACAAATGTATCAAATTTATGCATGTTAATGTACTTCAAAATATTTTTCATTGTTTTTGTTGTTTTGGTGTGACATGTCAAAATAAGGGGGTGGTAATGAATTAGAATATATCTAAAATCTGTTTCACAAAATGAATAATAAAATGATCGTATTTCAATAATTAACTCTTTAAAAAAGAGAATGGTTGAATTACAAATCAACCAACTCGTTTAAAGAAAAGTGGCTGAATTCAAGAGACATGCAATATAATAACTAATCACACAAGAAAGTAAATGATTTCTTTAGAAAAAAACTACATAAGGATATGAAAGGGGTGGAAAAATGTTCTGAAATTTTATTTATGGAAATCGCTAGTCAAAACATGAAGCCACTTGATGCAAAGAGCTTTAAAAAAACAAACATTTCTAATGCATAAAACTATCTAGCAATAAGTATTATATGGATAGATTCCAATTCAGAAAACAGCATTTCTTCCTGCTTTGTCATATCACCAAATTCAATTAAAGAGCAACTACCCACTTCCCAGAATACACAAATTGGGGACTTGCTATTATACATATTTTAAGGTTATACTCAAGACCTTTAAAAGCTTAGCCTACCATATATCTTCTTCCATTGAGCCAGTGTGTAATAAATGCAGTACATGAACCATGAACTAAACTCTGAAACTAGATGATTGGGACCAATATGAGTGATCCAAATTACTTATCTCTTATCAGTTCAATTGTTTTGATAGTATACATATTTACATATAACAATTCAGCAGAAGAGAAAAAAGACATTACAAGAGGAAACTAACAAATATTAAATGTGCAGACAGAATAACAATCTGCCTTTTCTCTTTGAATCAAAGATTTAGTTCATAGGTTATTAACCATGACAATACCCAAACAAGATGAGCCTACAATAATCAAAATGCTTTGAACATAAATCTGATGAGATTTGTTACAGCAAACGTATCAGAGATAACTGTGTTCGTTTAAGAATAACATGAGAAAATTTAAAGATTTACTTAACTTGTTCACGTGCAGCGTGCTGACAACTGTTCACGTGGCGAATGCTGATATCTTAGCATCAAACAAGAGTTGTGCTGGTACTCACAATTGGAAAATATTGAACTTTGGAAAGTATTGAACTTTGGAAAGTATTGAACTTTGGAAAGTATTGAACTTTGGAAAGTATTGAACTTTGGAAAGTATTGAACTTTGGAAAGTATTGAATTTGTAAGGATGCTAGGAGTTGCACTTTTTAATTTTCAAATAATCAAAAGACAATTTGAATATGAGACAACTTTAAAATAGGGAGTTTGAATTTCTTAAATTAGGAATTAGAATGGAACCTTATAATTTCTGACTCAGCCACCCTGATGGCACTGTAACACCAATGCAACAGCAATCAATATGGGTCAAATGAAATGATGGCAAAGAAACTGAAAAAAAAAAAAAAAAAGAAAAAAAAAGGTTTAGGATTGTTACTCTGATAATTTAGAATACAAATCTCTGGTAAAAGGCAACACAACTTTGGCTGAAAGTCGACATAAAGTGTCCAAGTAAGCAACAGATATAGCAAACATTTGTGACGGATTTGTAGTTAATTCTTTTTAACTGGAACCTCTTGACTTTAGTCAGGCATACTAAGACCTTGTACTTAGTAACTACTAGCACAAAAGATGTCAACAAGCACAGATTTGAAGGGGAAGTTAAAACTACAAATCGAGTTAGCAGATAAAATATTATCAAATGATTGAAAGCAAAAAAAAAAAAAGAAAAAAAAAAAGCATGTTTATAAAAGGGTTGCAGAGTCAGAGGTTTTGGAAGGAGTCAAAGTTGGATTGTTTAAGAATGTTAGAAATTAAAGTCAGATTTTTTTTTTTTTTTTTTATTAAACTTCGATTATTAAAAAATAGAAGATTCTAAAATAAGGAATGAAAGTCAAGTATTTTGGAATTCTAAAAGTCAGTCACAATTTTTTAATCTTAGGAATCGGACTCACAATCTTTGGAATTCTAAGAGTCGGAGTTACAATATTTTGGGGGGAATCTTAGGAGTCAGAGTCACAATTTTGAGAATTCTTTGGTAAATGAGATCCAAACCTTTATACATTTAATCTCCAAAACCTTTGTGTTTATATACTTATTCCAGAAACATATTGCTTCCTTAACTCAACGGTTTGCCACGCTTTCTTGCTACAAGACTTTTACTTGCATTCGTGTTGACCTCCTTATCCTGCATACGCATCATACCAGACATGGAATGTAAAGCTTCATCGAAAGCAGTCGGCAGTTCATTTTCACTTTTGCTTCAGCTACAGCGCTAATTTAAGAATTTCTAAAATCGCTTGGAAGTTATCTATCATTCAAGCACGCCAGTGTTTGAATGATAGATAACTTTGAACTGCTTTCAAGCTTCACCGCTCACTCATTTTTCGACCAAATTTCAAATAATTATTACAGTTTATAGATCACTTTCTCATCTATATTGTGAAAAATATTTTTTTTAATTTTCGTTCAGTGAAACAAAAGTTATGAATTTTCTGGTGTTCAAAATCGTAAAAATATGTAAGGAGGTGAGCGACACTTTTTATGATTGGTTTCCATAGCCATGCTATTAATTCACTGCTGTCGTGAAAATAGAAGTAACACGTGAAACAGAGACAATGAAAGCATGAAAGGGAGATAATTGGCAGGGATTTTATTGAAAGCAGACGAGTGCCGTACATTGTTATTACATATGTGTTTATGGGGGCAAAAAATAAAAATGAAATTAAACAAAGAACGAGTGAATTTAATAGAAGCCTGGAAAAATCATGGATTACAATAGGAAAATGCGAGCATGAAAGTAATATGGTTAAGCTTAAACATGGAAAAGAAAAGGACAAGATATTCTAGTAAAAAATATAAATTTATAACTTAAAATATTGCAACATTAAGAATTTTTTTTAAATTCAATTTATAACATATAATCAATTCTTAATGCTGCAATATTTTAAGTTATAAATTTATATTTTTTACTAGAATATCTTGTCCTTTCCTTAGTAAACTATCGCTAGGAAAAAAAATTTGCACATTAGAAAGGTCTATGTCCAGCTAAAGATGTCCAATGAGAATTGTCATTTGAAACATTTGTTATGGGACAATGAAAAGGTATACATAAAATAGCAATTTCAGTTATGTCATGATGATTACTGCTAGAGAGATATCACTAATCAATAGTCTATGGGAAGATGGAACATCTCAGAAAGTTGACACAAGGAAATTTATAAAAAATACGATTTTTCATTGAATAGTTGACATTTTTAGTTTTAATTTGCTAAATGATATGCAAGTAAGCAGTGACTGTACATCACTCTTAGATAGGTTTGAAAAAGAGTCTCAAATCGAATAGGTTTCGTACTATCTAACAAGCTCAAGCCCTCTGTCCCATCATCACAATGCTGTATTTCTGAGTCTGTTTTACAAGCACTTTCATGGAATGTAGTCTGATGAACCGATAGCACCTGTGTCCCCAGAACATACATACTCCCGACTAGCCTCACAAGCAGCAAGATCTCACCCCTTCACTGTTGAAGTTCCTAAATGCCAGAAAGCCTTCTACTCTGATAGTTTCTTCCCTTTGACTGCTAGACTTTGGAAATTCCTCAGTTTCCTGCTTTCCTGACTGTACTAACCTGCAAAATTTAAATGTAATGTGAACAGACACTTCACTGTTCGATACCCCAGTATCCTCTGATAGACATGATCCTAAATAGTAGCCTTTTACATTCCAAGTGGCAATATGTCTTGTTTGGGGGATAAAAGAAGATTGACATTTTTTTCAGTAGAATTGGAGTGTATGTTGTCTAAAATAAAACTAGGAATGTTAACTTTTCAAAAAGAAAAATTCCTATTTGATGTAAATTTTCCTGAAATTAGAAAAACTATCAAACTATATTCTAACTTTTTTCCATATGCACTGTTGTATTCACAGTGGATATTTTCTTAGATGACAAGGTTTATAAAGTTGCAACCACTAACATACATTATCGACTATCATGAAGATTAAAAATGAGAAGAGGAGGGGCATAGTGTCTGTACAATTTTATAAACAAATTTAGTCCATATAGGATTGCATCATTTTCAAGGGAAATAAATATATTTTACTTTGGGGAGGGGGGGTAGAAGATCTATGACTAATGAAACCGTGTTCATATTCCATGGTTATTTTCTTAATCTGTATAATTTGATGTTGATTATATTTCTTTTAAAATAAATGCATGTAATGTTTAATATTGAAAAAAAAATTATTTTTGTTATTGCATAATTAAAACAAATATGTCTATTTAAAATTGCAACAATTAAAATTTATTTTAATATTCTCTTCTTCTTACAGTAAAATATATTAACAGCTACATATTCTTTAAGTGATTAAGAAACAACCATTACTACTTGCGGAGTTGGATGTTTTTAAGTGATGTTATTGCTTAATCAGATGATGACAATCCATGTCCTACACCCTCTCATTCAAAGAAAATGTAAAGACAAAAGTGAGAGTTAGTTTTTGGAACAACATCTTATGGAAACTGATTAACTTTAAGTCACACACATTAAGATGTACTGGCTTGGCCTTGTGCCATACCTCTACAGAGTATGCTCAGCCTATTGAAAGAGATCAACTCAGTATTGAACACCTGCCACTTGGTCACTGGCTACCTGAAGTCTGCCAACCTGAACAATCTGCATCTCCTCACTGGCAAGCCTTTTCAGGTATGAAATGAGAAATTGACAGAGAGTAGATATCACAAAAGCTCAAAGTAATGAACACCATCTCCTTCATGGATATGATCCAATATCTGAAGTCAAGTAGAAGCTTCTACGGCTATGTCAAACGCGCAAGACCATCCCAGGAATAAAATAAGACAAGATTACAAGAGAATAGCCCCCTTGCGACTTATGAGAATTTCACTTTCTGAAGCCCCTCCCTCACCCTCTTGGTTTAACAATACACAAAAAAATTGAAATGGTTTAAAATATCTCAATGTCATACATAGAAAGAACTTGATAAATTAAGAATCTTTAAAAAATTTTCAATCCGATTAAAATTAAGGAAGTTATGACTATTTTTGTGCCTTGCACATTTGGATATTTTTCCCTCTTTAAAACCATATGCGTTTTGTCACATTTTTTACACTACTTTTACAGTAAAAATGTTATATCTTTGTTAAAACACAAGATTAAGCAATGAAATTTGCTGTATAAATGTATTTTTGTGTAAAGAATCAAAATATGTTCCTGAAAATCTCCAGAAATTAATGCTTTTCAAATAATCTGTAGTAAATGCACATACATATGCTGCAATTCTTTAAAAATGGCATGTATCTATTAAAAGAAACGAAGTTAGAACTTAAAGTAGCATTACAAGTGTATGCTGTATTTTCGTGGAGATCGGCAATATTACATACCTAATATGCTTCAACAAGTTATATCTTTTTTATTTGGTGGTCAATTTTTAAAAAAATTATATTGATGGAAAGAGAATAAGATAAGCATTCCAATGATAATTTATTTTTCTTTTATGCATTCAATGTTTTTATGCTCCAAATTAAAAATTAAAAAAAAAAACAAAAAAAAAAAAAAAAAAAAAAAAAAAAAAAACGGTAAAAAATGACAACAAAGAGGGGAAACAGTTTTTTCAATGTTTACATTTTATACGTTGCGTTTGGATACATATGCGTAGGGTTAAATTTGATTGGATATGGCTGAAATTTTACAGGCTATATAAACAAAGTCCATCTCTACTGGCGTTTGATTTTTATTTTTACGACTAGAGGAAACAAAGTTACAAGCGAGCAAAGTTAACGAAGAATATTTCAAAATTGATAAGATAAATTGGCATATATCATCGATTTTCATGTAGATAAAAGGTTCAGAATTATTTTCATGCATAATATGTAAATATTTAATAATTATTAATTGTGTGGAATTTTCTTTAAAATGGTATCTTTTATAGAAATCAAATCCGCTTACAGAAAAACGGTCGCTAAGCGCATCATGTGCTGAGCTGACTAAAGTATTCTCTTAAAAATAGAAAACTGTCTTACTAGACTAGTCATTTTTTATTGAGTTTGTCAATTCAAAAAAATTATTTTCAAATTTTGCCAAATTTGATTTCCAAACAATACTATTTTGTTGTTTTTAACACGTTTAGTACACATGCACTAAAAGCATTAAAAAACAACAAAATGTACTAAGTACATGCGTTTAACTTCTTATTTGTACTTAAGGTAGAATTGTGTTTTTTAGTAGTCAAAAAAAACAAGTAAAAAGGCACTTATGTTACCATGCTGAAATAACATTTTTTAGAAACCCAGTCAGACATGGGGAAGGAAAGGTGTTTTTTGTTAAATATTCTGTACTTTCACCTAACAATTAAATAAAAAAGATATCGTGAAATTTGAATTTATTTTTAACCCATTGTCAAGATCATTGTTTTGAATCTGTAAAACAAACCCATTTACTTTTTAATTGAGGATATCTAAATAATAATAATACTAATAATAATTTGGCGGTTCAATAAAGAATTCCATTGTGCTGCATTTTGTACATCTTTACCTTGTTTCCACCTTAACATTTTTCTTTAAAATGACTACCTTTAAAGGTTTTCAGCTATGCTGAAAACGAATATCGCATTTAAATTTTCTGCAAATAAGTAGCTTTCCGGATATTAAACAATGTCATTTCTTACGTTATTGCTGGTGGCCATCTTGGTATGCACGTTTGTGCATAGTTTTTTGGGAGGTTGCGTTTGTGCGTTTGCATGTACCAAGATGGCCACCAGCGATAACATAAGAAATGACATTGCTTAATATCCAGAAAACTACTTATTTGCAGAAAATTTAAATGCAATATTCGTTTTCAGCATACCCTAAAACCTAAAGAAGTAATCATTTTAAATGTTAAGATGAAAACAAAGTAAAAAATTACCATTTCATTTCTTTGTTTACATAATTGAATTTTCAGTAAAGGAAAAGAATAGAAATGACAAAAATTACAATCAACTGGTGAATATATAGTTGTTGCTTATCAGGATTCCTGGTATTCTGGTACTGTGAAATTTACACCGATGATTCATGTAGAGTACGATTTATGGTTGCATCTCAGAAAATAGGGGTATATTTTGAGCCAGATAGAGAGAATTTACAAAATTGAAAATTGGACTGGTCCCAAAATGCATAAGTTCTGGTCGACTATGGGAATTTCTATCTTTTAAAGAACTCCAAAATCTATATAAAAAATTTTCTTTGATTTATTTTTGAGACTAATTCATATCTACTCAATTGTTTTTCTCTTTGAGAGGAGTAGTAAGTACCGGCCATGAATGCTCTTTAGGCATTCAATTGGCTACACCCAAGATTAAGCTCTCCTTTGATGAGGAGGCAGGAAAATGCCTATTCTCAATAAAGCTATATTTAAATACAACTATAGTACTTAGATTTGTTCATAAATAGACACTCACTGTATGATAGTACCATGCACCAGTTTAAAAAAAATTGAAATTTGTACGTCTGAATTATGGTCATGGATTATGGTAAAGAGATATATCAGATTTGACTGCATAATCAGATAGAGCACACAATTTTACATAAGAGTACCAAGTTTCATGAGAATAGCTTAAAAAATAAATAAATGGTGGTGAAATTACCGAATTTCTTGAAATGTTGAGGTCTGTAATTTAGCCCACTTTTTCTAAAGAAAAAAAAAAAGCCTAAATGTTGGCACTTGAAATTCTCATAATTTTTAAACTACTGATGGTATTTGCATAATTCAAACGGTTTTAAGCATCTTTTACATAGCTCTTTTCATGCAAGTTGATAAAATAACAATTATCTAAAAAGAAAACATCAACTTATAATGCTACTTAAAGCTGAATTGCAATGCATTTTATATACAAGAAACTGAAATCTAAATCCAGGACTGTTTAAAAATCAATATATTGCAATATTTCTTTGATATTCTTGTAGATTAATACCTTCCGTCGGGTTGAGCTAGCTGCTTTCGTAGCCTACACAGCATGTAATGGCTAACCAATCCTGAATACACTGTCAAATGTCAAACACCTATGGATACAAGAGCTCAGCCAAGTTCAACTTGATGGTTGTTGTCCAGGTCCTCCACTGTCTACCAATACACTTGCATGACTCAAATAGGTAAGGAGAGTTATATCACAAAGTGTAAGCTTTTTCCAGCAAAACTATAATTTTGTAGCTTTACTTGATTATTTACAAATGAAATAGGATTTAATAAAATATTGCTGATGCTGAAAAACTTTATAATATTCAAGCAAAGAGGCCATAGATTCAATAGCTGTTATTATAAACAAGTAATGTGAAATAAATATCAATTTCAAAAGAATTACAGAATAAGAATAACTCAATTGCAAATTGCTACTAACAGTGCTTGAAGAAAATATCTTTAATCAGGATTATAGCATCAAAGTTGAAGATTTTGGAAGAAGTTAAAATCTTAAGAATGGTAGGAGTCAAACTTTTTGTTAACGAAAACTCAGTTTGAATTTTAGAAAACTTTGAAATAAAGAGCTGGAATAATATTTTTGTGGAATTTCACATCTCAAAGTCAGAAGTTTTGGAATCCTAGAAGTTGAAGCCAGAGTCAAACCTTATACCTTCTCAATCTGCAGTTGTAAAAATAAATTATTTCAAACCTAGCAAAAAACTTATATAAAACCTGATTTACAGAAATGTTTTCCCAAGAATCAAGTTTTCAAATTATTCGTATAGTGCATATGAGGTGTCAGTGTGCTGTTGTTACTCTAACTTTATTCAGAATTTAAATAGAATTTGGCATTTATGAGAATTTTATTTTAGTACACTTTATTCCCCAACTCTTCATACCTCGCTTGATTTTAAAGTCGGTTTATTCAGTATTCTTTCTAAGGAATCCAATCATTATTTTATGTGCCTCAGTGCCATTATTACGATAAGGAACCAATTTGTAATTTAATCAGTCTCTTTTTTAAGACATTAACTATTGAGAAAAACATCTATGGTCATTTATTTCATTTTCCAATATTTACTTGTTGATAGATTTTTAAAATTTCATGAAAAATAAAGCTTAGGAATTTCAACTCTGTTCTAATTATTAAACTCTTATTTTGGCTGGCTTTTTTGGAGGGAGATGGGGACACACCAAAACAACAAAAAAACAATAAAAGTAATTCGTGAGGGATTAAGCTTTGAAGCAAAATTAATCATGTACTCTTTTGACCTTAAAACAAAAACAAATGACTTATTTTTATACAAAAAGGTCAAAAGAGTACATGATTAATTTGTTTTTGTTTTAAAATTGTGGTATAATTTACTTTAAAAATGCAGTAAATAAAAATATTTTTAAGAAATTGAATGAAACAATGCTTAAAATAAAAATGAATATTAGTCCAGTTTGTATTTATATCATAAAATTTGATTTATATGCTGACACCTGAAATACTAATTCCAAGATGCCTATGAATGTTGCTTTAGTCATAGCCAATAATTTGCTCAAAGTTTTTTTTTGTTTTGTTTTTTAAACTAAGCTTATATACTTGTAGTATGTCATCATCAGCTATCCCTCCAATGAACTAACTTTTTATGTAAGCTCTAAATAAATTATGATTGCAATGAGGAAATGAAATTACAATCCTGCACTCTTGACCATAGATAAATTAAAAAAATTTTGGATGCATTCACTGCCACTCTGCTAAACAAATGAGAATTTAATGCGATATAGTGTTAGATTAGATTTCTAAGTAACAGTTTTTTAGCTTATTGAGAAATTTTCTTGGATAAGTGTTGAAAAAATCTGGATATGCATTGACAATGGAGTTTGGGCAATTGTAGAGTTGAATGTTCACTTTTATAAAGATCTCCCAATCTATTTAGAACTTTCAGAATTGCTGCATTGTCATCAGTGCAGCTTACAAAGTTTTGTGTAGCCGGCTGCTCGTGAGGAGTAGAGCTGTGACAACAAAATATTCTTTTGATTCTTTTGACTTAAGTATATATTCGACACCGTAAGACAATCAATCGAGAACCACATCAGTCTTTATAAAAAACATAAGATATTAACAGATATATACTCAAGAGTCAAAACAATGAAAAGAATATGCTGTTGTCACAGACCTAGTGATGAGATTCCAAATTCAAACTCACCTACTATTCATATGCTTAACTTTTATGTCATCAGGTAATCCAACATCTCTAAGTTTTTGTTTACAAAGATAAGGGTCATTTCAAAAGTAAAGCCTCCTATTTTTTTTTTTTAATTCAAAAAATTAAGTTATGAAGACAGAAGTGATACCATGAAAACAAACCTTTTGTGCTCTGGAATTTATCTTTCTACATAATCACCACCATTCTCAATGCACTTTTACTAGGAATTCAATTACGCATATCTATTTCTGATGCACGTTTAGAGTCTCACACCATCAATATCCACAACAAAGAGATAAAACTTTCAGATCACGAATGCCTAAGTGCAGCCAACATAAAAATGCAATTTTTTGTTGGGTTATAATCTGAATCAAACTTAACTGTTTGATACAAGTGTTAAGAGTGTGTGTGGGGGGGGTTAACAACTTGTCTGTTCTGTTGGTATAAAGAGCAAGGCATTTTTTGTGGCAAAAACAATGCTTTAATTTCTTAGTTAAATTTATTTACAAATAAACAAATGGATCTCACAAATGGGTTTCGTCACACTAAATCTATTCTCCCGCATTAGTCTCCCTGTTTGTTAGACTTTTCTCACCGAAAAAAGTACTTAGCCAAATAAGCTTTTGTTTATAGAAGCCAATGTCAACTCAAGTCTTAAATGCCTGTAAACCAATATCCAATCATAACTTTCTCAGACAATACCATCCTTTTGTTAACTGTGCTTTTCAACCTACTGACATCATGGAAAAGGTATATTTTTGCATTGCCATTTATATCCAAAATAATTCTTTGTTATTTTCTTGATTTTTATTTTGACCTGCAGATAACCTGTGTTCTAACTCATGTCCTGCCTAATAACATTACATTTTTATGACTCAAATAAGATACACATCACAGCATTATATGAGGTGATATAAGAACTGATGTATGTAACTGGTATGTATTTGTAACATGCATTCACTACGCATGGTAGTGATCTTTGTTTTTCTTGCACACAAATATGCCAGGGTTTGTGTGTTGGTGAAGAGAAACAATTCCTTATTTGTGTCTTCCACAGCGGAAAATGTGAAAGCGGGATTTGAAACCAGTGCCCTAGGCAGTCTTGTTGGCATTCCCAATAAGGACATCTTAAATGATTAAGAACCCCTTCTCAAAAAGTGAGAAGGTAAAGCCTGGGAAGGTGGATGTCCTAAAATTGCACAGGATTATACGTTACACAGCAAACAGCCATCCTCAAAAGCGACAGAGAATTTGCCCATCTGATGTCCATAAAATTTTATGGGTAATTTTGTGTCAAGTGTGAATTATCTATTGTAAAAAAGCTGAGTAAATCAATGGTTTTCATACAAAAATTGTCATAAAATTTTGTGAATATCAATTTATAAATTTTATTTTAAACACAACAATAATTTAGTATGAATTTTTCCTTTAATTGTTTTATACCTTATATTAAAATATTCGTTAGTTTTATGATTTTGTAATGTTTAAAAAAATAAATAATTGTTCTATTTTAGCGAGGATTCAGCAAATAACCTCTAAGCTTCTCTTTATCAATCGCATTCCTTGTTTGGTCATCTTTTCTTATTTTATAGTGTCTTTCACTTTCATCTCTCTTAACAGTCTAAACAAAGTTATGAATAAAGGAATATCCTATGTACACCAACAAAAGGAAACATCGCAAATAGTAATACTATTTAATCTGTAAAAAGAGAAAAACACTAGTATTAATAGACATGAAGTCGATCTGTTTTTATATCATATTAAAGAACACAATTTGTTATGCCAACATTAGTACATTAGTTTATAGATTTCATAGAAAAAAAAAGTACATTTATTAGGGATGTGAGTAGCAAATGGTAAAAGGTGAAATCAAGCTGAATTCTTCAAACTGGGATTATTCAGCCAATGTGTGTGTGTGTGTGTGTGTGTGTGTGTGTGTGTGTGTGTGTGTGTGTAGATAAGAACTCAGATGATATGCAACTGATTAAAAAGACAAAAAAAAATTTAATAATTTGAAAAATGTTTAATTAATGAAATATCAATCTGGGTAAGTTAATTATCAGATTATTTGAACTAACATTTTTCAGATTTTTTATAGGTCAGTGTTTTTCTATTCATTTCAATTAAGTCAAAATTAAGAGAAAGACACAGAGTGTGCATATGACGAAAACAGGAAGTTATCCTTTCAATCCTCTCCATAGTATCAACTATTTTCACCAACATTTTCAGAAGGAAATGAGATAAGAATGCAAAAGGAAGAGAGAAAAAACAGGTAAGGAAAAAGTTAGACAAAGAGAAATAAATTCAGCCCAATAGCAATGAAAATATAAGGCAAATCTGCAAAAAGCATCCTCTTAAAACAAAAGATTTCAACCAAAACTCCAAGAAATAGGAGGTGTAAGCAATTCAAGTGGAAGTCTATATTCTGAATTAAAAAAAAAAGCAGAATTCGGCTAAAGGTGAAGAACTCGCATGATTTACTGCTAATTCACGGCATATAAATTAGATTCGAAGAAATTGTATAACCAGGGTATTAGGGAGGGATAGAACCTTACATGGCTGGCCAGCTGTATCCTAAGGATACCCGGGTAAATGATCATACCGGCACTTTACACTCCCTAAATCTTTCATATATGATTCTAAACACCATACTCTAGTAAACTGCCCCAGCTTGCATGCTAAACGTCACGAAAGTATACACTGTACATTTTATTTGTGTAATAGCAAATGCAGGTTCACCACTTACAAATGTGATTGGTGATAGGAAGGGCCTTCAACAGTAAAAACATTGTTCTGTATAAAAGACCACAACTAGTCAATCAGTAATGAAACTGTTGATGACAATGTCAATGGTATTGTATTATGGAGAATGAACTAGCAAAATGTTTATCTCGAGACAAGTGAAAAGTGACTGTAAATAGAAAGAGAAATTTACAAAAAATTATCTCTATAATAAAAGTGAATGTACTTTTGTCTGGCTCGCTTTAATAATCACATGTTAATTTTATTAGCAAAGACAGGGAGACTTATTCTTAATCATAAATGATGATAAAGAAAGGAAAGAATCGGATAAGCTAAGTTAAGCTATGAAAAAAAAAAAAGCTTATTCTTAAATGATAATAAAAAATAAAGGTTTTCTCCACTTTTTATATAGATACAAAAAATGTGTTCTTTAACTTGGATTAGTTTATTTTCAAATAAACTACATCTCATTCATTTTTTTTTTTTTTTTCTTGATTTACTCTTAAGATTTAACTTATATGGGTGTGTATCATTTTTTGGAAGTTTTACCTCAGTTCTGGTTTTTACAGTAAGATTTACGTGACTACAGTAAATCAATTGATAAAATAAATCACTTATTGCAATGCCAGGTAATCTTGATAGTACACACACACATATATATATATTACACATTTCACAATATTAACAAAAACATTACAACAGAATCAAGAGACAAAACACTCAACATTTCAGAATACATTGTGATATCATAAACTATATTTTTATCTCTCAATTATTTATATAAGCAAGGTTTGTACAGATTTTCAATATCCATTTTGAAGGCTTTTCAAAGTTTTTCAAGGCCTTCTACAAACAAAATTCAAGTTTTCAAAACAAAATTTGATATCTAAATAATATAATAAACCAAAAATCTTAATTGACAACAGGAAAAATCATGATACTCATGCAGTTTTGTTACTGCAATAAATTGAAACTCAAACAAGCTTTTCCGGGCAGATAACAGGAACGAATTGGGAAACACTGAGCCATTTAACCAATCAAATTCAAGCTAGCAGACAAGAAAACAATTCAATGAAGTTTTCAATTCAATAAATTTCGGACCAAAGTTCACAAGCAATTAACAAAATTAATTTATCACAGCTTAGCGAAAAACTCCAATCTGAAGAGTTTGTTATCCAATTCACCCAAGAGATGCTGATTGGCACAATGAAAAATGCCAGGCATGCGAGCATTTTTGTCATCTAAAAAAAAAAAAAAAAAAAAAAAAAAAAGGAAAAGCTGTGCCTGGGGATACTGTAATCCGAAATGCAGGACGTAAACTGCATTGTGGGAGGGGACATTTTTCTTTTGGTCCCATCTTTCAATTGCACAAATTATAAAATTCGTATATCTATGGGTGTACGATGGCGACATTTAAAAACATTAGCTGTTAATGTGGCATCAAGTTGGAACATACAATGTCTGACTGTAAAAACGTTTGCAGAGATGTATGTTCTGAGTATTTTTGGTGGAACCCTCAACAGATCAGAAACCCAAGGCATACAATCGAGGAAGGAAATACAATGTTATGAGGGCCCTCCAACTGCTCTGGATCTTCGGCAGATACGGTCCCGCAGAGAAGGAAGGTTTTCTAGTTACTGTATCAAAACTGGAATGCCGAAACCCTTCTTCCAGTAATAAAAAATACATTTTGCTTGGGACAACAGTCATATCCAACTGCTGGAGGGCATACAGGGGCATACAGTTGAGTTGGATAAGAGGGTTATAAACATGAAATGGTTAATCACAAGTTAAACTTTATTGACAATGAACCACATCGAGATTATGTGGAAGGAAGCAAAGCAAAGAAACAAAATAGAGTGTGGGACTAATAGGGACTTATTAGAAAGCTATTTGACAGAGTTCATGTAAAGAAATTCAAAGTTGGTTGGTTGTTTTTGGTTTTACGGCATATCAACCCTTTCGGGGTTATTTAATGCCGAATCCAGTTATTTTGGGAATAGTATTCGATGTTGCATTCAATTATTATATAGGTTTTTATTCTTCAAGCTCTTAGTATTTTCAATCGTTAGTTTGTAGCTTTTGGTTTGGTTGTTTTATAGTGGATTTTATCATTTTTTGTTCTGTCTTGCAGAATATGTTTGGTTTTGCAATGGGAGGGGGAAAATGGTTACAGTATTATTGATCGGTACATTTTGAGTTGGAAAACCAGTGAGAAAGTGGGGGGAGATAGAAAGAGAAAGCGAAAATAGGAGGATGGAAAAGTGGGAAAAGGCAAGTTGTTTTTGTTTTTGCAGAATATAAGGTTTTTGGGGGTTTTATTTTTTGGAAGAGTCCTGTTTCTTTAATGTAAGATAAGATTTTTCCGGTGTTGTTCTTTTTGAAGAATTTTGAAGATCTATTTCTTTGTAGTGTTTTTCTAATTTGTGAAAGATCTATGCATTCAGTTAGATGTTTTACAGTAAGTGGTGCTTGACAGGGAACGCATTGGGGGTTCAGTTTCTCCTTTTAGGAGGTAAGAATGTGTTAGGTGTGTGACCTATTCTAATCTTGTTACAATGACATTTTGTTTTGTTTTTTGATGATCCCGCCTCCACTCTCCAAGTGTGGGTTTTATATTGTATAATTTGTTATTTTTACTTTCATTCCATTGACTTTGCCATTTCCCAAGTATATAGCTGTTGATCAGGGGTCCAATATTCATGTATGAGATCCTGTGCCCATCAAGGTTCAACTTCATTGCCTCCTTAGCCATATCATCGTCTCTTTTATTGGCCCTGATTCCCATGTGGCTAGGGATCCAGATGAATATTATTTTCTTTTGGTTGATAATGAGATTCATTTTGTTTAGGAGTTTGATAAATATAGGGTTCTCCTGTTTTCTATTTTTTATAGCTGTTAAAACAGATAAAGAGTCAGAGAATATAATGAATTTTTCTGAGTTTTCCTCAGCAATGATATCCAGTGCTAAATCTATGGCTCTGGTTTCAGCACTAAATACAGAGGCTTCGTTCGGAATCGTTTGCTAATTGTTGTATTGTTGTAAGTAGCTGCACATCCAACTCTATAGTTATCCTTCGAGCCATTTGTGTATATGTATGTATAGTCAGAGTAGCATAGCTCGATATTTTCAAGGTCTTCTTGAAATATGGCAGGATTTGTTTTTGATTTTTTATTTTCATTTAAGTTGAGCATTACATCTGGCTGTCTCATAGCCCATGGTGGGCTTTCGGATATTATAGAATGGTGGATATTTGTTATTGGAATTTGAGATTCTTCTATACTGATTTCGAAGTCCGAGGTTTTTATGGCTTATTTTTTCTGTTAAATAGGTTTCTATATTTGGGGTCAAAGGTACATTGATAAGCAGGGTTTGTTGAGTAAGACTTTAGTTTCAAGTAATATTGTAAGCCAAGGTTTTCGTATCTGAGCTTTAAGTGTACTTCATGGGCTTCTGCATATAGACTTTCTTTGGGAGACGTTCTATATGCTCCCAAGATTATTCTAAGTCCCTCATGGTGAATGGGGTCAAGGATATTTATGTAGGAAGACCTTGCTGACCCATAAATGGAACAGCTTCCCCATATGATGTTGTGGCTGTTGAAGTCTCCTAGTAGGATGTATGGTTTAGGAAGTTCTATTATTTTGTTGACTTCGGCTTCATTTATGGGGTCATGTGGTGGGATATACAGGGAGCAAATGTTGATGGTTTTATGCAAAGTGATTTTCACAGCAATTACTTGTAATGTGGTGTCTAGAGTTATTTTGCTCTGAGGGATGTCGTTTCTAACTAGAATCGATACACCTCCGGAGGCCCTCTGTCCAGTATTGTGTATAAAGTCGTATTGGGTGTAGTTTTTTATAGTGATATTATCATGTGTCTTCAGAAATGTTTCCTGGAGGAAGATAATAGCAGGTTGTAGTTTAGATATTAACAATAGTAATTTGTTTATGTTTGCCTTAAGTCCTCTGCAGTTCCATTGAATGATAGTTTGAGTTTTTTTTATTGTGTTCTGTCATTTTATTTGTCTGGGAGTGTTCTGTCTTCTACCTCCATCTCCTCCAGTGTTCCTATTTTGTTTCCTCCTCTTGAGGTTGATTGGGATCTAGATCTTGGTTTGTTAATTGTTTTTTTCTTTAGTTTTCGTTTTATTGGGTGATGATGATGTTCTTTCATTTGGTTTGTTTATAAGAATTGTTTTGATTTGGTAAGTTTTTTTCTTTTTCTTTGTTTGATTTAATTTGAGTTTTTTGGTACTGTTTTTTTTTTTTTGTTTGCTTTTTTTTTTTTGTACTCTCTTTTGTAGATTGATTATTTCCAGAGTTCAGGATTAGTGTTTTAATTTCTTTCATTAGGTCTTTCATCTCTTATCAATTGAGATAGTTCTTCAGTTTTTATTTCTGGGGGATTTTTTGTATAGCTTTGACAACTTTGATTTATTTTAGCATTCTTGGTTACTTCTGAGTATCTTGCATTCATAATTTTCCTGGCTTCCGAGAAGGTTATATTTTTTGTGTACTTTATTGTTATTTCTTTTAGCCATGTTTTGCATCCTTTGAAGTCAGCTGAATGGTTTTCACTACAGTTTGAGCATTTGGGGTCCTTTTTGCAGTTACTATGTTTTGAGTTTTCACCACATCTTATACATATTGGTGATTTGGTGCATTTGGATTGGTGATGTCCAAATTGTTGACAATTGTAGCACCTTAGAGGGTTTGGGATGTATTGTTCAACGTTCACTTTTAGGTATTCAATTTTAATCTCACTTGGGGGATTTGTGGAGTCAAAGGAGAGTATATATGTATTTGTCAATATAGTTTCTGCATTTCGTTTTATTCTTATTACTTCTGTAACACTTTGGGATGATAGATTAGATAAAATTTCCTCAGTCGAGCAATTTAATAGTTCACTGCATCTAATGACTCCTTTTGAGGAGTTTAGGTATGGGTGGGGAGAAGTTTTAATTTTGATATTGTTAAAAGTTTGCCATTTGAGAATTTCTTTAGTTTGTGTTTTTTGTTTCAATTCAATAAGTCTGGTGTTATTTTGCAGTCGTTTTATCATTTTAGGTTTTATTTTTTGAGAGAAAATTTTTTCCATTGTAAAAGGTGAAATTTTATTTATTTCATTTTTTTTCAAGTTTCCATTACTAAAAATATTGAGTTTTCTTTGATTGAGCATTTCTGTTCGTCCTCTGAACTTGAAACGTTGAAAACATTTGAAAAGCTTCTTTTTTTTTTGGGGGGGGGGGGTAATAAAAGCCATAATCAAATAAGATTTTTTTTTTCATCATCTTTGCTCCCCACCCACCTCGGAGCCCTATACGAAAAGTGCCTGGGGGAGAAACCCATTCGCCCAGGCTCAGTAAGGATACAAAGATGATATACTCGATTTGCGTGATATCTTTCATGAGCACCTGTTTTCCTTTGATGTTACTATGGGGTACGTAGTAATTAAAAGGATTTGCAACCATGTCATAGATATTTCACTTCATCGATTGACCCTCAGCCACAGCTTTCCACCATATATTAAGAAATAGTTGTTATCTGTGGGGAAGGGATAGGCATATTGTGTTAATGATAGGTTTATGGGGTGCGCAATATATGGTGGGGCTTGACGTGATCAGCCGATTGATCGGATCAGGCCAAGAAATTCAAAGATCCTTTCGTTTCCATATTGAACCAGGTAGCTGAATGCTACCCTCAGCTTCCTTCCACTTTCTTCACCTCCACTTCTCTATCTCCACTAGTATCGTCTTCTTTTAAAGCAAAAGATAATTTGCCAACCACCCTGCCCTCCACATTAAAAACTTTTGTTTTAATTGTTTTATTATCGGCATATTCTGGTTCTTTCTATTTTCTGCCCAGAAACCCTTGTGAAAGTTCAGATTTATCATTGTAACAAAACTGCATAAGTATTAAAATCATTTTTATTTATCTCTATTTCATGAAGTAGTTATAAAAGGAGAGAACGGGAAGAACAGCCCCGTCCCTTACCTACACTCCCTTGAAAATACTTCCCACGACTCTTCTACCACCGGTTGGGCCTTGCAAGCCATGTAAAATATAGGCATCCCAGAAGATAGGGGGCAGATGATGGACCCAATACTCAGATACAAGTAAGCGCCGACAATGAGTTTTAAAAGCCAGTTATTTACATGAACATAACGTGCAACAAACAAAATCCAAAACAGAGTTCAGTTTGTAGCTTATATCTGAAGTTCCAGTCTGTGGTAGGGCTGAAATTTCACAGATTGTCAGTTTAAGTTGATAGCTTTGGAACAAAATTCTAACTTGTCAATTTGAGTGTCGATTCCAGACACGTACATTCGTTTTGTGTTTAGTGTCAGCCATGTGCGATTTCAAGGCATTTCCACTTATTTTGCTCAAAACAAGTGTCTTTTTACATCCACAACAATATGCCTATCAACTGATATTTAGATACCTGATCCAGTTATATTTGGCCACCCAAACGTGATTAAATATTGTTATTTTACCCACCGTTGAATTTGTCTATGCTGAATTCATATTACATTTAAATTTTGAATTTCCGGTATTGCAGATACAAGAGTTGTTCCTTTATCACAAAATTATCGAGTAATTTTGTGATAAAGAGACAATGCATAATAGCGGAAATTCAAAATTTAAGAGTAAAAGCAAGTTTTGTGATAAAGGACATAACTCCACAATATGATGTAATTTACAAAATGTATTTCGATATTATTTCCAGTATTTAAAACTTTTTAGTGGTATTTTTTATTGATACTTAAAAAAATAAATTAAAAATTTTTAAAAAATAATAGTATTCATTTTGATTTTATTTTTAAGATTTCAACACAAATTTTTACCAGACATAAATACGATTTTCAAGGCCTTTTTAAGACATTTTCCATATTTTCAATGATTTTTCAAGAAAAAAAAATAGAAATAAGGCCATTTCAAGGCAAAAGTCAAAATTCAAGGACTTTTCAAGTTTGTACAAACCCTGTTTCTTTCACTATTTCTTTTATTCGTTCTTCATTTATGTCATTTGCCCTTCCTTCCACTATCCAAAGTATTCATGTTGAAATTCAGATTTTACAATACATTGTGATGACATAATAGATCATCACTCTAAATGGTTTAGATCATTCAATTTTTTCTACTCTTCTCTCACCATCTAAATTTTAGATTCTGAAACATTCATGTACAGATAATAACGAGATAACAACACCCAAAGAATTTTAGTAGTCTGTGTGCGTGTGTTTATATAATTATTCTTAATACCTACAGACACTAGTGTTTCATCTATCCGGAATTCGAACCCTGCAACAAAGCTGTCTTCATTAGCAAGGAACATAACTCCAGGGCCACTGTCAATCACAATGCTATTTAATTGAAATTAAACATTTATAACGGCATAAACGTTATTAAATGTCAATATACGTGATCAAGCGACTGGGAGGTTGCGATCTCGCACATAGACCGACTTTTCTTTAATAGACAGTGCTCATCTGTTGAGAAACATTCTTCTAAAAAGGATGGAAATAATTATATTTATTTATATGATATATATTCTTGTATAGATAAAAACTAAAAAAAAAAAACAATGAAATTTTCAGTTAATGTATCTTCTCTTCACATATTTTAGGCACATCAGTTTTGATAGATAGGTTTTCGGAGTGCTAAAGTGCTCTCTTGAATTTTATCTTCATTTTCCACCCAAATAAAACATTTTTTTTTTTTGCTTTTTATCCAACAAATTTTTACCAATGTTTTGTTTTCCACCTTTATATTTAGTTTTAACTCTCAGACAAACCTGCCTTATTAATCAAGAGGAAATCAGGAGTCCTACACTGAAATTCTTTAAAAATTTAAGAACTAAGATATGTAGAGAATTTATTTTGAACTCTTTCTATCAATGGCAAAAATCAAGAATTGATTCAAATACAATTCCAAAGATGTGATAGCACTTTTATAACTGCAATCACAATTTTGAGACGGTTTTTGAAGTTTCTTCAAATTGCATTTTTAGTCATTTTATATTCAGTTTTAGAATGACATACAAAATATGTTAATAGAGATATATTAATAAAATAGATGAGTTTAAAAAAAAATCTTTTGGGGTGGCAGTTTTGATAAGAGGAACAGCATGTGAGAGAGAAGAGAGGGAAGATTAGGGGATAGGGGCTCTACCAATGTCTAATAGATTTTTGTTTCAATTTGACAATAAAAACCAATTCTAATTTCAAGCGAAGATTTGTGTTCAAATTTTTTTGTTTGGTAGTCTCCTACCCCCCCCTTCTTCTGAGATGAACGATGCCCAGCCATCTCTGACTCCGCCCCCCCCTTGCCAAATTCACTGTTTTTTATGCCATACGAGGCTTGCACGTATGCAAATGAATACAAGCCTCATTTTTGAGTCCAGTTGTACACGTGCAGTGCCATTTCTGCATCGGATGGCATGACATTCACCTCATCACATATTGTCTACAAGATTCTAATTTGCAAAATGATGGCAGCCTACTCTCTCAGGAGTTGAAAACCAAGTGTTGGTTTTTCATTAGCATCAACACGTGTAGGTTATACTGAAGTACTTGCTTGGATGTATTTTTCTTCTGCAGTGATGTTTCATTGTCTTGTAACACACAGACCAAGCTCAATATCATTTAACTGCTGACTGAATGAGAACCAATGTCAACATGATTAGAAATAGCTGCTACAAAACATTTTAGCACTTGTTATTGTGGACATTTTTTTTTTTTTGTATTTTGAAGAACACTTAGAAAAGGAGGAGACAAATCAAGAAGATTTTTAAGTTTTTCAAAAAATTTCTCAGAACATGCTAGTTTCACATAACATTTCGATACAAGCAAAACAAATATATATAACAAATAGACTAAATTAACACAATATCACAAAAACATTACTTATCTGAACATTTATTAAACAATTTAGGTTTTATGAAATAATTAGAATTTCAAAATAAATTGCAAGTAATTTTTTGTATCTTTTTTAAATGAATAAAAGTGGTCATTATATGAATTTTTTTTTATATTTTCGGTACAAAATTTAAACTTTCATAATAAATCAAAATAATCATTAAAATGTATAAATAATTTGGAAAATTTTAACTTCTTGAATTGTCTTCTGACACTTTTCCAAATGCAGTTCTTAAAAAATGAAACCAAAAAGATTGTCCACAATAACTAAAATGCACAAATGGCATTTTATTTTAAAATACACGTGAAAAATTTTAATTCAAACTTCTTTGAGCAAAATAAATACCTTCAATTTCCCCCACAAAAAATTAATCAATTTCACTGCCCACACAGGAAGGTAACCGTGATCTAGAGGTTAACGACATGGACTAATGACTTCGGTGTTGTAAGTTCGTTCCACAAAAAATTACTTTCACTTAGGATATTGGCAACCTTCTCATGGTTCCTTCCACAAATACCCTTTCTAAAAAGAATTCTGACTATAAAAATTTTTAAACCGATGTCAATAATAGAATCTTTGGATTCATACAATATGATGATGACTGCCCACACACACAAAACTCAACAATCATTGCAAACTAAATTTTTATGAAAGATAAAAAGATACAAATATTTAGATTCTTCTTTTGTATAAAACTACAAAGAATACAGAATTGATGTAGATAAAATACACAATCAGTGAATATAAAGCTGCAATTTAGATGAACAATAAACAAAACTTTAAAGCATGTTCAAAAGATTAATGAGAAGTTTTGTATTCAATTTAAGTATTTAATTTCTCGTCTTTAATTAAACGACTAAGAGTTGTTTTGTGAAAATTGAAACAACCACAAATTCATTAAAAAGTTAAAAACAATTTCTTTTATCAAATGAATGAATTGTAACTTACTGAAAGTGAGGACCAATTAAAACAGGGGAAATAAGGTAAAGGGGAAGGGAGAGTAGCTGAACAGTTAGTTTTCTAGGTAGACATCACCCTAAACCCTTGACATCAAGTTGAAAAAACATTGCTCAAAATGACAAGATATTTAGATATTTTAAGAAGGCTGTCTGAGAAGCTATCAGGGATATCACAGAAGCCCTATGAAGTAGCATCTTTTTTTTTCTGCAAAACAGTGTGCAAATGAGGCTACTGAATGGTTCCAAGCAACAATTGAAGCACATGTTCTCACACAGAAGTACTTTAACAAACCCCACTCTCCCCAATCGTTTACTTCTACTTGCACAACTGCCATTGCTCAAAGGCAACATGCATTATGTAGATTTATCCGACCTAGGTCCATACAAAAATATATAAAAGCTAAAAATAATTGTAAGTGTGAAAAAGCTGCAGCCCAAAAGAAGGCATACCAAAACCACCAGAAAACACTTTGAGTCAGAGAAATTTGTAGTCACCTTTTAATGTGTAGTCGGCAAAATCCTCCTCTTATAATTACAATCAAATAAATTTATTTACATCATATAATTACAAGTTAAAAATTGTACAAGTTCATAACAAGAGATGTATGAGTAACGTTACTTGAGTTTTGGCCTCAAAAGTCCTTGAACGCTGCCCAAACCATGAAGTGTTTTTTCATCACATCTGTATCGTTGTGAGGTCCAGCAAAAAGAGAAAGAATGGTAGAAACCGGATGTGAAGGTAGGTTGTATCACCCCCTTGTGGCCAAGAATGATATTACCAGAGTTAGAAGGCGATAATTGTGTTTGCCTTAAAGTCATCCATTTGTGTTTGCGTGTTCGCTTATGTGGAGAACTCAGTTCCCATAATAACATTTGCCACTCTTCTTTTCAGACTTCCTTTCATTGTGAAAGAAGATTTGAACTCTACACCAGTAGACATGGTTTTTTGGAACCATGCTTCGCCTTCCCGGTGAGTTTTTCACAGTCGACAGGTCCATACCCACAACCATCTCCAATTACACCGACCATCTGAAACTTACAATGTCTTGAGTGATGTACACTCCACCACGCTCTGTCACTTCAACACTGTACTATCCACCTGATCTCCATTCATGCAAGTATGTTTTCATCTGTTAACTCGATACACAAACCCCCTCAGCAACTCTATAATGGACCATATCTAGTGTTATGTTCTAAGAAATATTTTGTCGTTGATCACAACGGTAAGTGTGACATGATCACAATAGATCATGTTGAACCTACTTTTTTGGAAAGCTTGTATGATTCTAACTTTTCTGCCAGTTTTTCAGATTTGGAACTAGTCATCAGCCAAATTTAGACATATTTAAAAACTAGAACCTGTAAAAACCATTTACAAATAAGACACGGAGAAAGAAGAGGAAGTAAAAACCACTTTAAATAATTATAAACTTTTATTTAAAGAAGGAAAAATAAATTGAAAGAGGAGAAAAAAAATAATAAAGTCTGAAGTTCACCTTTTAACCGTATAAAAGACTGTATTTTGACTATCAAAAAAATGTCCCCTTTTGGCGAACCTTAAAGGTTCTAGTAACAGTTCAGGAGAGAGAAAGAATAGAATTAAAAGACAAGAAAAGATTAAGAAAGAGGCAAAATTTATTTTGAGGTAAAAATAGTTTTTTTTTTTTAGAAGAAAGGATAATTTATACCAAATTTTTTTTAGAGAGAAGAATTGTCATTCCTGCTTGATATAGCATAAAAAATGTCTCGTTGGATTTTCTTCTTTTTTTTAGCAAATAAATCTGCATCTTCAACTTTCTTTTACTCATATTTGTTGGCTTTTACTTGGGAAAAATGACATTACTTGCCCTAATGTAGCTCTGACAGCTTAATCAAACGAAAAATTTTTCTTGTTAGAGAAGGCTCTTTCTTCTTGCTGCACCATTGAAGACTATACACTTTCCTTTTCACTTTGAATATTTCCTGAGGAACAAGCAAATTACTGTTGTTTGCACCGTCACTTTTTTCACTCGTCTGAGGTTGAACATTTGCACCTTATTTCTTTTCCTCTAGACAAGACTTTTGATTTGATTTTTTAAAACTTTTCTGTCTGAACTCAGCCAGCATTTTTCTCTTAATTTTTGTCACGTAGACGAAAATTTAACTAACAAAATAGGACCTTCATGTAGAGCCTCCTGATGTCTCACCATGATGGTTTACTACATCCAGGTTCGACATTTTCAAGCAACGACCTTTCACTCTCAAAGGCCAACGCAGCAACTGCTTTTTTTCACTTTGACTTAAATCGGCCAGCAAAAAAAAATCACTCAATCAATCATCAAAGAAACAGTTATGCTATCAGTAGCAGTCTACAACTACTTGCATAGAGGTGGTTTAAAGAAAGAAGAAAAGAAAGAAAGAAGGGTAGATGGAAGAATTAAATTCTGACACATGTACATGTTAACTTGGAACTGTTTTCAAGATATTTTAT
Organism: Euprymna scolopes; assembly: GCF_053919585.1. Taxonomy (NCBI): domain Eukaryota; kingdom Metazoa; phylum Mollusca; class Cephalopoda; order Sepiida; family Sepiolidae; genus Euprymna; species Euprymna scolopes. The sequence goes on from NC_136517.1 coordinate 22,867,488, forward strand.
TGATAGAATTTTTTTCCTTTCTGTGTTTCATACATATATCTGAGTAAAAAAAAAAAAAAAAAAAAAAAAAAAAAAGACTATGTGACCTGATAGGGCCCGGACAATGCCGGGAGGACCTTGCTAGTGGATTGAAAAGACAGCCTGTCTCGTGGTCCCCTAACACGAGTTCAGGAGATTTTGCATTGTTGAACAGTGATGACGATGATGATGGTGGAAGAAGAGGAATCTGCGTCCTAACAGGTAATCAAAACGACTCCCTCCATCCTCACAGGATGAATAGTCGAAAGATTTAAGTGGCAATCAGAAATATATTTCCCAAGCAGTGAAGATTTGGAACTTGTGTTTATCTGTTGTTCGAAGACCACTAGAGAAACGAGTCAAGTGGTCCGTTAAGTGGTAATTGACCGTGAAACCCCGTTGGGAAGAGAACCCCCACAATGACTGATCAATGAAAAATGGAAGAGAAAATGTTCATTGCAAAATGGGCTGGATCTCATGAAATTAAATTGTAAATGACAGGTGTTAGTAAGTTATAAAAAAAAAATTGCCATTCCCTGGCGTGCAGACATTTATTACCTCTGCTGACATGGTAATTTGGTTTTGGGGCCGCCAACAAGAGAAGGAGGAGCGGGAGACTCGTTAAAGCCGAAAACCCTTTTCTTTTCGATAAGTTTAAAGGTCGTTTTTTTTTCTTTTTTTTCTCTTCTGCGCCAGGGCGTTCAGAGTTCAGTGGGAGGCGGGACGTTACTGGATCCCGAAAAAAAGGATGGCTGCTGACCGATGCTAATATAACGTTATGCGAAGACATCTAAATGGCACTGCCACGCATCTTCGGCAACCTACCCCTCTCCCGATAACACACGCCTCTGTGAACTTTTTCTCCCCAGTGTAACTGACGATAGAAAAACGAAGAACTTTGCTAATGAATGCCAGCCCCTCAGATCTGTATAAGTGATTAACGCAGTTGTGTATATCCTATTTGTAAAGTTGAAGCAATAAATATTTTATGTTAAAAAAAAAAAAAAAAAAAAAGAAAACATTAATCCTGGACTTTTCTTTGTTTTGAAAACGCCGTTGTTGAGTGCAGTCTATTTTTAGACCCGCCCTGTTGACAGTTTGGAAGACGAATCAAGGTTGGAAACAAGTAAGCGGACCACGGCGATGGGGACAAATTCAACCACTAGACAGAAACAAAGGTGACGCCACAGGGTTCAGCGCCAGTTGCACTCTTCTCTGAAGCCTGTGCATCTGAGCCGACCCTGTAGGGGTTACATTAAAATTTGAACCCATTTCTCATACTAACATAAAATTCAAAATGCCTTATTTCAACTTAACTTTGCAGAACAGATGCACCACCATTTTTATACACAGTTGATGTATATGTGATATCAATCGTAAGGTTAACCAATTTGCATATAGGTTTTGAAAAAAAAAAGGAATTTTACGAATGAACTTTTACTTATATTCTTTTTTGATTCAATGGTTGTTTTCGGTTTCGCAATATTGTATTTCTTGAGAAATATTTAGCACTAGCAAAGATACCCCCATTTCATGCAGGGCTTTACTATAAGCTTGACAGGCACCCTCGCAGTAAGTGGATGTTTTAAGAGCAACTATTGCTTAAGGTGTTTAAAAGTTGATACTCATATTGTTACATATAAAAATTGAAACAATTACAAAGAATCACAAGGTTAACATTTGTTTAGTATGACAAATACATTGTTGTTTTTTGGGGGGTTTTTTTCACACAGGCATCACCACATTATAAAGGTCAAGAGGCCACTCAAGGATAAGGGTTAAAGAGCGTACAGTAGAAATTGGACAATATAGTAATCATTAGTAATGAAAATTCAGTAAATTTGATAACTTATATGGAACAGCTCATCAAGAACTTATTTACGTTAGACTTGAACACAACCATATTGTAGTCAGCCGGAAAGCAGGAAAACGGAAGACAATTCCACAGGCGTGCAGTTCTAAGAAAGAAGCTTTGTTCATGGAATCTACGTTTAGGTTTAGCAAAGATACCCCCAATTTAGTGTGCACCATCCTTAGGTGGAAGAGCTTATGAAGAGCTGCACCAAATATGATTGACCATAATCCTGAAAAATGGTGTGTACCATTCCTAGGTCAGAGACCATCATGTCAGGTTTGGTCATGATCGGTCCGGTGGTGTGGGCTGTAGGGGAGTTGTACACGTACACACACACTACTTTATATATAGATTTCTGTTCAAATGATCCTTGCTTTAGATGAACCAATTTTATTTTAAACAAGTTTTGATCTATTTCTAAATGGCAGGTGAAAAGGCAAATTAATTTCTTCATACTCACATTTTAAAAATCTCTATAACTAAAATAATAGGTGTGCGTATGTGTATGTGCCTGTAAATATTTAACTGATAAACTCTTAAAGTTTGGGCTGCATAACACTAAAATTAACAGGAAATAGTAATCATACACCAAGGATGGCTTATAATGAGCAAAATCTTGGTTTAGGTGAATGAATAACATGAAAAGAAATGTGTCGACAAGTTTAAATGCAAAATGTTTATTTCAACTTGCTGACATTTTTATTAGGCTTTACGCATGCACAAATTCAATCATGGCTAGAAGTCATTTAAAATCTTTATCTGTCAGGTTAGCTCAAATGGTAGGGAACACAACTGGAGCACTAAATGTTTTGGTTTCGATTCTAGCTGATGGCACACAAGTCATTTTGTTTTTTAAACTTTTGAAATCAGTACTATATATATAATATTCAATAGAGAATTCACTCTGTAAAATACAAAATCTGGAGGAATTAAAATATATTTAAGTGTATCTCGTGACTGGCAAGGTCATTCCCCACCACCGCTAATATAAAATATATAAATTTGTATCGAAATTATGAAAATGTTAATGCTTTTTGTATTTGTATGAATAATGAGAACGGTTTTGTTCTATGTTTACAAAGTTATGAATAAAAATATGTACTAATTTTAAATGTTTCAAGCATTTAAAGTTGGGAAATTTGCAAAGCAATGGCAATCTGTTAAAACCAGCTACTGTGTGTGTGTGTGGCATAATCACATTGACACACCGGTTTTCGTCAGAGTAACATTGAGCCTGGCTAATACCATATGGGTAACTATTTGGGAATTCTAGGTGCTGTATGTGCTCTCTGCTTATCTCAGCATTGTTTCCAGTCATCCTGAATCTCCACTTGTCATTGGTATTCAACAATGCAGACTCAGGAGAGGTGTGGTTGGAGATTGCCCAAGTCTTGTAACAAAAGTTCTACGCACAGATATCGATAGTCTGTCTGTCAAAACTGAAGGAAGCTATCATATATATATATATATATATATATATATATATATATATATATATAGGGTAATCTAAACTAATGAACAGATTATCAATTTTACAATATACACTTTAAACAACACGGTGAGTAATATGATACATTATGTTTTTGTACACGTTACCATTTAGGGGGGTGCTAACATTCACCCACCAAAAAAAAAAAAAACTAGAAGTTAAACAGAAAAAATTTAAGAGAGAAGAATTGTGTTTAATCAAATTTGGAGTTATTTTAAGTAATATATTTTTAAAAGGATTGACGTACATGTGAGCACACGAGTTTTGTAAAATCCTAAACTATTGAACTTATATCGTTATGAATTATGGATTACATATTCTAGGCAACAGAATGAGTAACATGAGCACATTATTTTTATTGTAAACTTTACCATTGAGGTGGAGGTCCACCAAAAAAGTTATATTAAAATTTAAAACTAATGTTATATTTATTGCTTATGGGTATTCTATATATTTTAGTGGTCTGGCAAAGCCACAGGGAAGACGACCTAGCAAAAAAAAAAAAAAAAAAAAAAAAAAAAAAAAAAACACCCTAAGCAACAAAACTAAAGCTGGCTTGCCATGACACTATATATACAAATGTAGGCAAATTTGGGCATATTTTATTGGTTTGAAAATATAGGTTCTTTCTTACCAATTTTCATGAAATTTTAACCATAAAATAGTATTATAATCTTCAAAAAGCCCCCAAATTTTTATGTAGTTTCAACCCACAGAACATAAACATTTCAATATTCAATTTGGCTACAAGGATATATATATATATATATATATATATATACACCAGCATTTTTGGCACTTTTATAAGTTTGAAGTCTCAGTGACTATTGATCAGAATTTAAATGAAGGCTCATTAGATAGGACCTGAACTGTGTAGTGAGCTATGTGACATTTGCCTTTAAGGTCGCACATTTAGGGGATCATTCATCATCCACAGCCTACTTTTTGGCACTTTTTTACAGCCATAAAATGTTTAAATCAGTCATTTGTTTCCCTAGTTTTGCATATGAATTACAAAATATTTGCTATTTCCCCAAAACCTCTGGCCTTGATGGAGGGGAGATTAAAACTTGCTGCTATGGTTTCAAATGATCTGAAATAACAGCAAAGGGAGACTTGATTCCAAATATTTCTCATATGTTATATCTCCCCTCTTTGGTTTTCCTACATCAAGTAAATTTCAGTCTATAAGGATTATTTGATACTGGAGATATTTATAATAGTAACCTATTTCCAAAAGAGAGGAGATATAACATATGAGAAATATCTGGAATCAAGTCTCCCCTGCTGCTATTTCAGATCCTTTGAAACCACAGCAGCAAGTTTTAGTCTCCCCTCCATCAAGGCCAGAGGTTTGGAGAAAATATGTATGCATGCATATAGAAATGAATCCTTTATACAGGTAAAAATAAAATTGCATATATAATATAAATAGTGACTAAGGCTTTTGGGAAGGGAAGGTGTATTGAAGACAAATGTGAACAAGTGCCAAGGCATGTGAGTGTAGGCAGCAAAGATTCATAATTCTAACCAACTGTTAATGCTTATAAAAGACACACCTAAAAATCAGACTGAGAATTTAACAAAAATCACATTAGAACATAACTTTACTCATTCGGAAGCACAGAAAATAAAAATGCTTTTCATGAAATCACAATTTGTAAGACCAACTCCACAAATTAGAAACCCAAGAAAATATTGTTTAACAGCGTCTCGAAAAAAGATTCCAAGTATCAAAACATTTGTATTTGAATAAACGAACATTTTAACGGTATTCATCCAAGGTGAGTTGGAGCAGTTGTAAATAAGTTCACTGCATCCCAACTCAAGGCGGACCACTCATCCCGATCGGTAGCTGAATCCTTGGCGTACCGTAGAATAGGGTGAATTGGAACGACACAAATTACAGCATTCTGGCTTCAGGTCAGGTCTAGACTAGAATGCCCTAAACAGCAGTTGTGTGGTGTTTCTGTAATAATGTTTGAGGGGTCATTACCAAGTTCTTAATGGTTACAAGTTGAAGCATAATGTCCTTTTTTACCTTTGTTTTTTTTTTTTCAGATGCCTAGACTTTATTAGAAAGTAGTTACTTCCAAAAAGAGAAGATACAATGCTTTTTCAAAAGAAAATATGGCCTGGGCAAAAACCAGAGTTGAAGCGGGAATGTCTCTTCGCAAGGCAGCTGATAGGTATGCTGTAACAAAGTCAACTTTGGAACGAGCCTTGCATGGGAAACAGCATAAACAGATTGGAGGACAAATAGTCTTTACTGAATTCGAAAAAAATACCTTCCGCAAATATGTTACAGCACTCGGAGATTGGGGGTTTCCCTTCAGCTTTCTAGACTTACGGCTTGTTGTAAAATCCTACTTGGACAGAACTGATAGAAATGTGACTCGGGACAATGTACCAGGAGAGGAATGGACTATTAGCTTCATCTGTCAACACAAGGATAAAATTAGTAGATGTACTTTCCAAAACATCAAATCATCTAGAGCAGGAGTGCTGAAAGAGGAATTTGTCAAGTACTTTGAGAATCTTAAAGATGTTGTTTATAGCATTTCTTCTGAAAACATCCTAAATTATGATCAAACAAACCTATCAGATGACCCAGGAACAGAAAAATTGATTTTTAAGAAAGGGACTAAACATCCAAAACGCATTCTGAATTATATGAAAGGAGCAACAAGCATTAGGTTTGCTGGTACAGCTGCAGGTGGATTGCTGCCAGTATATGTTGTATACAGAGCAACCAATATGTGGAACACTCGGATGAGAGGTGGACGTCAATGTACACAATATAACCATTCAAAAAGTGGCTGGTTCAACAACTATTGCTTCAATGATTGGTTTCGAACAGTGGTTATACCATGGGCATTGAATTGGGATGGCCCGAAAGTTGTTATTGGAGATAATTTGTCAAGTCACTTTCACACAGATGTCTTAAAACTTTGTGAAGACAATGACATTTCATTTGTTTGTCTTGTACTTATCACAGCCACTGGATGTAGCGTTTTATTGATCACTGAAGAAAAAAAATGGAGAAAGATCTTGAAAAAGTGGAAGTTTAAGAACCACACTCAGACAACACTACCAAAGGACACTTTTCCTGCCTTGCTGAAGCAGCTTGTAAGTGTGTTGGATAAAGATAACACAAAAACTGCCTTCAAGACATGTGGAATTTACCCATTTAACCCAGAAGCGCTGTATTCAAAGTTGCCAGAGAATATTGATTCTACAGCAGAAAACGAGCACAACATATCTGATTCTGTTCTTGAATATCTAAAAGAAATGTATGGAGCCAGTTCAAAATCAGCTAAATCAAAGAGAAAGTGCATGTCCAGGAAAAAAGGTCTCCATCGATTCTAACAGCTCTTTAGGTAAAAGCCTTTAAGACTGGTAGAGGAGGTCAAAATTGACAGCAAAATTTTGAGATAGTGGGTTATTGTGGAATACAAACAACAGTTTTTCATGTCAAAGTTGATGTGTCAGGAGGTGAAGCAAAAAGTATGCTGCCTGCAAAAGCCGCTAAAAGTTAGAGAGCCATCGGAAATGGAGCCTGAAACCCATGCTGTGTTTTACAAGAAGGTGTTTAAATGTGAGAAGGCACCGTCTCTGCATAAAGTGGGACGGAGGTGGCTTTATGGAGTGGACTAAAGAAACTAAATGAAAAAGAAAAAAAAAGGACAGGACTGACAGTAAACTTGTGTATTCTGATAAAACTGTTGGCTTCAGCATATATTGTGCTCTTGTGTTTTAAAAGGCCTTAAATGTCACAATACACTCTTAATCCTTGCTGATTTGGACAACAGTAAAATGCAGAGGGAATGACTAAAAAATGCCCATTGTTCCAAATCATTTTTTTAAACACTCAAAACCGAGATTACACAGCAAACTCTTGCATTTGACATTTTAAAGTAACTGCCCAGAAGGGAATTTCCAGATATTTTCAAAATACAGGCGAAAAAGTTTTTCATAAAAATTCTACTTTGTCACAAAACTGTCCCAATTCACCCCATTCTATAGTACTTCAGTCATTCCTGGTTCAATATCAAAGATGCAGGGCCTTCACTGTTTTAATCCATGTCTTCAGTTGGCTGCCTTAACACTTTCATTTGAATGAAGACAAATGTTCGATTTGTAAAACATTTTTTTTTACATTTAAAGCATAATTATAAGTCACCTTTTGTAGGAGGAAACCTTTCTTTCTTGCTGAAGTTGTTGAAAAATTCAATTAAAAGTTACAGAGTATAAAATCTGATGCAGACTACTAGGATTTAAAAGTTTCCCTTATTTTAAGGTCTTCCAATATTCAGACTGTCTTAATTTTTCAACAATTAAAAAATCTGACTTTGACTCCATGAGAATAAAGGAGAAATATTTCTAGACCGAGACAATTTTTATTTTTATCCTTTCCAAAATGCTCCTTTTTTGGCAAGTTATCCCCCCTCCACACATTAAAAACTGACTATGTATCTAGCTCTGCCCTCATGGAGAGGTAAATAAATAGGAACTCTGACCTTATTATATTCTTATAGCTCCAACTTCAACTCCTTCCCAAACCTTTGAGTTCAACACCACAATTCTGGTTCAAACTGAACTTTTTAGTTTATCTCCACATGGTAGTTTGGGAGTGTGACAGTAACTAAATGGCTAATGACTGACTGAAAATCTATGTGTGCCGAGTTCAAATCCAGTTCATTCCACAGAAACCCTCATAAAACCCACACATGACCTTGTGTCTAACTACTTAGAAAGGAGATCTTTGGTAAATCTTTTTTTCTGAGAGAATTTGAGGAAACTTTTACTTTAAATTGTTTGTAGTCAAACCTCATTCAATAAATCAGAAATCAATCATCAAAAGCAAAAGTTAAAATGAGAAAGGGTCACTTAAGGATTTTTAGGGGTCAAACAACAAATCTTGGAGTTGAGAACACCTCATATTCTTTGGATTCTTTCGACTGCCATAGTCATTTTGAATGTTATTTTCACTAATTTCAGTCGATGTAATCTCAAACTTTCTCCACGCGTATCTTGTCAAACTTGGAAATCTACACTGCACTGTATTTCAAACAGAATCTTGTATTTCATCCAGTATCATATTCTCGTTCCATCAGCCATAACTGGGTAGAAGTCGCAATTTTATTTGGAGTGTCGCCCGCACTGAGGATTGAACCTTCAATCTCCACAAGAGCTTTACTTGCAACTGAATTTTACTGAGTACTTTATTCACTATGCTATGGGTTCTTGTAAAGTTAGACAAGATACACCTGAAAAGGTCAGAGGTTACATCATTGCGAAAATAACACTCAAGATGAAAACAGCAGTCTAAAAAAAAAAAAAAAAAAAAAAAAAAAAAAAAAAAAATCCTTATCTCAAAAATTTAGAAACTTAAAATCTGTTGAAATGAGTAGAAATAAAAAAAATTAAAAAATAGGGTTTTCTTTAAATCAAAAGGCTTTACAATCAGGAAATAACATTTAATGAAAACAAAATAGTGTAAATTGTAACTAAATTAAAATTAAGCATAATAACGTGTTAATCTGAATGAAGTAATTGCTATTATCTGATAATTGAGGATTGAACAAGGATTATCTTGTAGATTTTCTTATTTGATAAAACTATTTCAATTGAGCAAATTTTTCTATTGAAAAAACATGCAAATAAAAGAATTAAGGACTGGATGATTCCAATATTTTCCAGATTCCAATACAATTACGGATTCTGATTCTTTTAAATCTTTAAGTATTTTGCTATAAAGTTGTGATTGCTTTAATTCACAAATTCCCTTAGAAACCTATGTAATATGTACTTATATAAACATAAAAATACAAATTTGTGCCTATGATCTATAGACTTCATTTTCAAAAATCAATAAATATTTATAATTAATACAAGCTATGGAAAATTCTATTAACAACAATTAAAAGAATCATTTTTTGTATCGGAAAATATGGACATATCTTTCTGATATTCCAAAAGGTAAGATTTTTCCAATTCCGATTAACGGTCCCAACACTAAAAACAAAAATCCACGAATGGCAAATTTTTAAAATTCCTCATATACTTGTTTAGCAGATAAGGATTGTTTAATTCATTGCAAATATCTTACCGTAACTGCAGGGCTAATATCCATATTGATATTGTTAATGTTTGTCTGAAAAGAAAAACAAAAAATATCTTAGATTTGCATGAAAATTCAAAAGAGTTTAAATCAAGACTACCTGTGTTGTTACTAATTATTTACTTCACCATTAAACACAAGATTCTTTTTATATGGGGGATATTTAGCAACTATATAAAAAAAAAAAAAAAATAGAGGGTACTGTGGCTGAGAAAAAAATAAAAATTACTTCCATCAAGAAGGATTGTCTAACAGAACAAATACTACACTTTGATCCCAGGCTGAAGTCCAAGCGATCTGTATTGTTGCCAAAATAATTTAGCAAAAAAAATCCAAAAGTATTTTTCAAATAAAATTATAGTTCCTGTTTGTGAACAACTTACGTCAAGGGTCTTGGAAATAAATCCGATAATCATATATATTTCTTAAACCATATTACTCAGAGTACTTGGATAAGCATATTTTCAAAAGTACAATAATATTGTGGAATCTGAATTTGTACTGGATATTCATTAAAAAATAAATAACTTTATTCATACCAACTTGAAAATTGTAATATTTTTTAATAGAAATGTTGATATGACTTCAAGGCTATGAGAGCATCTTCAATTATTCCCAGAAAATGCCAGGTGTGCCTCAAAGAGTTCAAGACTATAAATTTAGTGAAGATTTCAATGTATGTCGCTTAAATTAGATCTCTTTTTCACTTAATCAAAGTTGGGTACATTTCTTGGTCGACACCTTAAAACTGAATATTATAAAATGTTAAATGCAATACAAAAAAATGTAATGAGGCTATTTGCAAAAGGGTTCCTCATGAAACCCCAGGCAAAACCAGGTAGTACATTTTTTTTTTTTAAGTTTTTTTTAATTTAAAAAAAAAAAAAAAAAAAAAAAAAAAATTATAAAAAAAAGGCTCTCTTACAAATGTTTCAAAGCTAATTTATTATTCTCAACCTGCAAACCCAAACAAAGCCAGGTTTTCGTTATCATACATACATACATACATACATACATACATACATACACACACAACGTTTAAAACTTATTTAAATTAGTCAACAATAAACTCATAACAATGGTTTTTTTACAAATGTTTCAAAATCAGTTTATTCCCAAACTTATATTATAACAAATAAGATTCAGATTTACCAATTCTTTTTTCAGACAAAAAGTTTCAAACAATAAAAATTTAAATATTACAAATATTATATAAAAATATTATCGTCCAAAAAATATTTTGAAGCTAAAATTTCACAATTATTTATAGCTTATTGAAAATTTCTCATCAGAAGTTTCAAATTTATTTTTATTGTTTCAAACTTTCATATAAAAAATAAATGATAAATTTTATCAGTTCTAGAATAAACTAACTTTGAAATAATTATAAAAGAACCACTATTAGACATTTCTTTTGAATTAAAAAAAAAAAAATCTTTAAAATTTATATTAAACTGTTCATTGTATAATGGGCATTTGAACCTAAGATTCCTGATCTAATCTCCATCTAAAAAGTTCTTTTTCTGGCAATATTAAAATAATAATATCCCTAAATATATAGAGCAAAAAATGTAAAAGATTTGCTTCGTTAGAAAGACATTCAAAATGGTTTTACTTATATGAAAGCATGATTCATGTGATGACACATCAAAGTCTTTGGGTTATTCAAATTTTTAAGCCATACTTATTACTAATGATTCAATGGACAGAAACTGACACACACACCCCTCCATGTGTTTTGTTTACATACTCCAAGTATGGAACAGTGCGATGTGCTATTTCTCCAAATATCACTTGTATTTTCTCACAAAGTTGTAAGATCAACTGCAAAAAAAAAAAAAAAAAAAAAAAAATGTCTTCCACCTCCCCCAAACCATTCACCTATATGATGATGAGGTCCTGTATACTTAGCTTCATGCATAAAAGTTGTCAACGGTTCCTGATCCACATTTTTAACTGTAAAAACATTGTCTAGCAAGAACATCCAACAGGCAATAGGATATATCTTTTTTTTACTTGGGGATCACTCAAAGAGTAGGATTAATGAATGTTGGGGTAGACAATACCTTGGTAATACCTTGATGGTCAGTAATGTCAGAATTTGGGTAGGGTTTGATCATTAAGACGATGGCTCAACAAGGGCTTATTTACATTAAATTTAAAAACGACTATGTTATAGCCAGCTGGGAAGCAGTTTCACACTATTGTATCCTGAAGACGGAGTTCTAGGAAAAACTTTGCTCATGGAATTTTCATTAAGTTTTAGGCACTGATACAGAGTAAGGGAAATTACTGACAGTTGTTGTAGCTAGACGAGTATTTGTTGCAAACATTTTGTGGGAGGGAATCATAAATTGAAGCTCAACCGAGCACCTGCCATGAAAATAACAGTAGAGCAGATAAATTTGCAACGTCTCTTTTACCACCCTTTCATATTTTCAATTAACCGAGTGAGAATATTTTTAAACATTGCACTACAGCGGAAGTTAGATTATTCTAACAAATTTGCCACAACCACAATAAAACACTTTTCCCATCAAAAGCTTTTCGTAAGTTTTATAATGAGTCAAGTATTTACGTACTAGTAAACAGTAATGTCAAAAATTACATCCATGTAAGGTACTTTGCAATTTTTTTTGTCTTTAAAATCCAACTTGCAACTTCAGAACTTTATAAAACCAAAGTGGACAACTACGTTAAACCAAAAACTTTGGTTATAGTAAGATTTTTCTGCTTTTTTCGACTTTTATTTTCTGCTATTCATTTTTACCGAATAATTAGATATTGGTAAAGCAGACAAGACATTAAGATGAAGAAAGGTGAATGCGTTCACATTAGCTGAAAGGAAATCATTAATCAGGAGGGACTATATCTTGTTTGTCACCGTTATCTCAGCTGCAGAGAAAAGTCAACACCAAAGTGTACCTGGATGTGCTGAAGAGTGTGATAGTCACCTGGTGCAATCAGGTGGCCACTGGTTGACCCTGAGTGTGACAGCAGGACTCAGCGCCAGCCCACAAGTTCAAAGAGACCCAGGCTTGGCTTCAGGAGTGCTACGACTTTGTACCCTTCCCTCACTGGCTCCTCTCCTCCTCCCAACCTGAACCTGCTGGACTACTCCATTTGGTCATACATCATGAACATCACCAACATGACTTCCCACAACACCAAAGCCAGCTGGCGGATGGCGGTGATCAGGCTGGCCTGATCACCGCCATCTGTCGAGTATTCGCCGTGCCCCATTGGCACTTGTGAAAAAGGCATGCTCAGAGTTCCAGAGTCGTATAGAGGCGATGATCGAGGCTGAAGACGGCTACATTGAATAGATGTCAGCTCTACTACATAATCTGTTATTTGAATTGATTTTTTCAATAAAAGTTTTAAAATAGAGCTGTAGTGTTGTTTTCTTTAAGGCGAACAATAAGAATAGTTGGATGAAACGTTGTGAAACAACAAAAAAGAAGATGAGGATAATTGTCCGCAAATAAATAAATAAAAATAAATACGCTTCTTTTCAGAACATTGAATACAAGATGGAAAAAAAGCAAATTCACAATTTTCCATTTCAATTCAAATTAAGCCGAAAAACTGCTAAAACAACAGCTCATGATATCAATGAAGCGTTTGGCTCAGGAACCACTACTGAATGCGCAGTACAATGGTGGTTTAAGAAATTTTGTGGTGGCGATGAGGTCTTGAAGATGATGAGCTTAATGGTCAGTATCAGATGTTGACAACAATCAATTAACAGCCTTAGTCAAAGTCAATCTATGCACAACTATTCGAGAACTTACTTCGGAATTAGACACAACATATAGGACGATTTCCAACAACGTGAGAGATTAGAAAGACAAAAAAAAAAAAAATAAGAAAAAATGCGCCGTTATGAAGTGTCATCTTCTCTTCTTTTACACAACAAAGACAACCCGTTTCTCGAACAGGTTTTTTTTTTTTTACATAGGCATCACCACTTATCCAGACCCAGAGGTTACTTGAGGATAAGGGTTAAAGAGTGTACAGTAGTCAATTGGACAATATAGTAATCGTTAGTAACGGAAATTCGGTAAATTTGTTAACATAAGTGGAACAGCTCATCAAGAACTTGTTTACATTGGACTTGAAGACACCATATTGTAGTCAGCTGGAAAGCAGGTAAATGAAAGACAATTTCACAGGCTTTGTCTCAGTTTTAGAAAAAAAAAGTTTGAGAAAATAAAAAGCATAGAAATCTTTGTTTAGCATGAGAATTTGTATGTAATTTCAAACTGAACACTTTATTAATCGACAGAGGTAGACTAGTTTCATTTCACTAGCCACATGGACTTGTGGTACAACAGATAAAGTGCTAAGTTTTAATTGGCAGTTTTCTAGAAGTTGATGCTTCAATCACTTTAGGTGATGACTAAAAATATAAAAAATTACTGAAGACTGCTACCTCGTCATTGTTGACAGAAAGATCCAGAAGTGCATGGAGCATGCTTATGTCCGAATAGATTACTCCCTTTCATATGCATAAGCTCACTAGTACTCAATTATGGAATGTAATGTTTTCTATCACATCTAATTTTACCCATAACCTGATGCTTGAACAATAAAATCAGATCATGTTGGCAAAAAGTTTCAACCCATAAAATCCTTTCAGATAAGTCATGCACAGCATTTTAACTTGCGAGAAACACTGTTCATATCACTGGCTCACAACGGTCGAATATTGTCAATCAAATACACAACATTCTGCAGTATGACCTGCTGGGAATTGTTGATATACTTTCAGAACAGGCGAAGAAAGTATTTGGAATTCAAAAGTATGACATTAACAAGTAATGCATTCAGTAAATCGTCAAGTAAAAATTATTTACAATGATTAAAGTATCCCAAACCTTACACTCAACTCCATTGAGAAAAGCTCTCCACAAATCCAAAGTGGAACCCTACACTAAACCCTGAGATAATACTTTTTAAAACCGTGAATAATCAATAGACTGACGAAGATTTTGGAGTACATTGCGATTCATCCCTTGACAACCTTCGAGTAGAGGGTTGGATGTATGATCTTAGGAAAGGCACTGTAAACTGAAGGGCTGAGGATGAAGTCTGGAAACGCATTCAGACGCCATGTTCCATGTAAAAACCCTCTTTCAAAGTTTAACTCAGGCAAGCATGTTGATAACTTGCTAAGTCAGGGATCTCTAAGCCTTCCACACAATACATACCTGCCTGCAAGCCCATAGCTTCTTATCGAAAAGAAAAAGTAGAGAAGGGGGCTGGAAGAATATTAAGTAGTTAGCAAGCAGATATAAAGAGTCAGTAACAAAGAGGAAAGGCATACATGGTGCACGCATCAGTTTCACCTTTTAAGAAAAAATTTCTTTCAAAGCCACAGACGTTTTGAATTTTGATTGCACTTCCGGGTAATTTTTCTCATGCTTGAGATCCGATTTGAACCACATGCCAATAATTCCAACCGGACCACCCACTGAAGCAGAAAATTCTGAAAGCGAAGTATTACCACTAGAGGTATGGAACATGACTGGGTTCAGCCAACTTTATCCTCCTCACGATCGTTTCTTAATGTGCAATCGCTTCCATCTTCCCTCAGTGTCTAAAGAATGACACAAAAATAGTGATACCATTGACAATATCAGAAACTTTGGTTTGCACCTCTCTAGGTAAGACGATTTACAAAGGACCAAACTTATCACACCATTCTTTAGTCTGCAAAGTAATGGTTCAAATGCAAGAATAGAAATTATGGCGGTCAGTGGACATCCCTAAAAAGCAAACAATTCCAAACACTTTTGATTCACCTACACTATATCTGGCAACAAGCGATACAAAATGTAGATCCATTCGTGGAAGTCCAGTTTAAAACTAGCAATCTCCAATCAAAGGTCAGGTTGTAGCAAGGACTGATAACCTCAACATGGTCTAAATCTATTTGAGAGGGAAGCATTAGACTCACTTTCTTACAAACATCAAAAAAGTTTGTCTTTCTATTTTAAATGCAGATTTTTGCTTTAATCAATTGCTAGATTTCCATTTCTTTAATCGGAATGTTAGATCATCATCAGATTATGAACAGTATGAATTTGCAATTGACTAAAAATCTAGTACAAGGTTATGGCAATGATCAAAAATGAAAACAGGGTTCCAAAAACAGAAATGAAGAAAGCATTAGATGGTTGCATTTTTTTTTTAGTGTATATATATATATATATATATATATATATGTACATTATATATATATATATATACCTATTTACTATGCCTCCCCACAGGACAGAGTTAGACACCAGGGTCGTTTTTAAACGTGGAGAAAAGGTACAAAAATAAAAATTGTCTCAGTCGTGAAGGATTTCTCCTCCACCGAAAGAGAACAAGAAATAGAAGTGCAGCATCTGAAGAATAGATACTACACTTTCATCTTGTCCCGAAGGCCAATTGTCAATATGAAATCAGTACAATTGGTGGTCCTGGATATGACCTTAAACTATATCCAATGGTGAGGCTTCACCTTGCGGGCCTTGGGGAGTGTGGAGCCACCCTTTAATTGCCATTGCTCCCAGGTCTACTCTGACCCGGAGTGGTAGTACCTGTTAGGGTCCCAACTATGGGTTAAATAGAATCTGACTTTAAAAAAAATATACTCCATTAAAAATCGTTCCTCAAAATAACTAGATTCGGCATTAAATAACCTGAAAAAGGTTGATATGCCGTAAAACAAAAACAACCAACCAGTACAATTGGTGACCTTCATTAACCCAAGTTGAGGTTGAACCATCTCGGATATAAAGCAAGTGGTTAAATTATTAAAGTGTACATTGTTTATTTCTTTGGGCTGTAAAAAACTGTTTTTTTTTTCAGCGGACATGTGCCTTTTGTTATATTATTCCATATTCGTTTTCAGAGACAATACAAACTTTTAACACATTTTTTTAACATTGTTACAAAAGGAGTTGTAAAAGAAATTGCTACCAATACAAAAAGTATAATGTTACTATTGGAGACAAATTATTTCAAAAAGAAAATACAATTTGGAAATTAGTCAAATAAAAAATGTAATGCAAGAGATAAGCAAGTTATGTTAGCATAGATATTGGTTCTGAGCAAAGTAGTCATCTTGTTTAGTCATTAGTTACCTTGTTTGCTGTGACTAAAATAAAAAAAAATGGTGACTTGACATTCTATTAAATATTAATTTTTAAATGCAAGTCACAAAATAGCGACACAAAAATTGATATTACTTGGATTCACATTTCAATCGATGTAACCTTTGACGTTTTTCTGGTGTATTTTGTCAAACTCTGAAATCTTTCTATTGAGCTCGGAAATCTGCATGAAATTTTCAATGGAACCCATCATTTAATCCACGAGGGTAGCATGCTCTTGTTCCATCAGTCATGACTAGGTAGAAGTCTTAAATAATTCACGATTGTATTTTGACTGTCGCCTGCACTGAGGATAGAACCTTCAACCTCTAGAATAATATAAATTTTACAACAGCATTAAACCAAGTACTTTATTGACCTTTCATACAATTTTAATATGAATTTTAAGTCTTAAACCTATTTTGTTTCTACATATACAATCTTACTACTTATTATATATCACTATTTATTCCAACGTAAATATTTTTTGTGAAAATAACAGTCAAGATGAGAACAGTAGCTTGCTATGAATCAATCCTAAAATAAAAAATTGTTTTGACTAATTTCCCAATTGTATCTAAGACAAAAGTGTAGTAAAGTTAACAAGGCAAAAACTGAAAATAAAAATGAAAAATACACAACAAATAACTTTTACCAAACGCAAGAAAATTTAATTTCTTATCAACCTGCATAGTTTTGCAGTTTTTGAATTTTATGTAATTTTTTATTCTTTTTCAGAATTTGTGTTGCAACTTCAGAAGTTTATAAAACCAAAGTGGACGACTACGTTACATCAAAAACTGGTTATAGTAGGATTTTTCTGCTTTTTTTCGACTTCAATTTTCTGCTATTCATTTATATTGGATAATTAGACATGGTTAAGCAGACAAGATATCAAGATGAAAAAAGATGATCATGTTCACATTAGTTGAAAGGAAATCATTAATCAGGAGGGGCCATATCTTGTTTGTCACTGTCATCTCATCTGCAGAGCAGACAATCTGGATTATAACCAAAACTTCAATTAAACAGTTTCACTAAGTTACAAATCTGTCAAAAATGTAATTTTATTGTGTTTGGTGACTGGTAGTTGTATTTTGAAGTTTTCAGTTTTTAAACATACGACAACCACATTGAATCATTTTTCTTTTCTTTTTATGACAAGGGTTACAATAGAAATTCTTAAAATAAACACAGAAAGTTTAAAAACTGAAAAAAAATATGCAATATCAATAAAATTTCATTGCGTTTGATAAAAGATATTTCATGTATATTTTATGATTTGTTAACTATAATACACTTTAGAGCATTTTGTATTATAAACAAAACTAACATATAATCGACAAACATACAACAAATAAATGTTATCAAAAGCAAGATAAGTTACTATCCGTGTGCGTTTTTTTGTGTTTTATCTTGTTTTAAAGCGTTTATTTTCTTTGAAAAACAAATAGTGTAGAATGTTACGCAAGAAGAAAAAAATATCTCCAGTCTCGCTAATCACTCAAAAATTAGATAAAATATTGATAGAAACTCAATAAATGTTACAGTAATATCTATTTGTTATATATTTGCTTTCTGACCAGTTTATAGTTTTGTTGTCTATAGTTCAAAATGCCCTACTTTTGTCCCTCTAAACGAAACTCCACTCCAAAACATCCAAAGCAACGATGTAAAGAAATCATTAACTGCTATTGTGCTAGAAAAGTTGCGCCATTGTCCTCAAGATGCCTCTCTCCTGTCCCTATCCATAGGATTTGGTTTCAAGACACAATTACGTCATTCTTAAAATGTCATAACTATCTGGGAGTAATAATATCTAACAATCTTAGGTTTGACAACTACTTGTCATATGTATCCAACAGGGTTAATAGGGAGATTTACGTATTGCATATCCTGAGCTACAAAATTCCTCATGAATAGCATTTGCTGACTAGGTTTTACAAGGCATGGGTCCTTAGTGTTTGCCAGAGTTGGCAGTATGTTCCGATTCTTTTGAACATCTACAGTGTCATGTCATCAGATATATACTAGATATTCCTTGCCGCGACCCTGTTCCCTCTGGAGTATGATCTGCTTGGATTGATCGGCTGTCTACTCGCCCGAATCTGACAGTTGTTTGTATCTGTTGCTTACAGATTGTTTTATGGTTCTTGCTTACAGATTGTTTTATGGTTCTTGCTCCACCGCAATGCTTAAACATCGTCCTATGCTGCAACGACATAGATTTACATAAAAACCACTGCATAATCACACCAGTGTTTGTGTAGCGATGTACAGGCGATCTCCTGCATTGTGTTCTGCAGTCCTGAACATGCTGCCTCAGAACTATGTGAATGAACATGTATCACCGTCACATTTTCAGAGTTCTGTATTGTCTAACTATTGTGATGTTCCCAAGTTTTATGCATTCTCTAATTAGCTAGCCTCTGTCTATTGCTAACAGTTTTTATGACCATTGCTTAATAAAGAAAAAGGTTGTGTTGTACAGGTGTCTCACTGTCTTTCGGTTGTTTTAATTCATTACTGTATCATAAGTCCCTAGGTGGGGTGAAAGTATCAAATCTGTAAAAACATCTAAAAATGTTATTGAAAAAAAAAAAAAAAAAAGGCTGTGCATGCGTGGTCCCCTCTGGTGCTGCATGTGAGATGACACCACAAAAAATAGTGAAGAAATGATGAATGTGAGAAGCGTGAAGGGCCAACATTGCCTTTACATTTTCGCCAAGTTTCAGCCAAATCTAATGGATGGGGCAAAAGTTGTGGGGTAAAAAATGTCATTTTTTGGAATTTGGGGGCATTTGTGACTCCTAGGAATGCCGAATTCCAGTGAAAATGGACAAATGGTGCAGTCTCACATCTTAAAACGTACATTTGAATTCAGCATGATGGAAAACCACTATATAGACATACATATCAAGTTTTGGAGTAATATGAAAAAAGAGCTCCAAAAAGGAAGTTTTTTTTAGTCCTAGAAGTCCCAGAGGGATGTGAACCAGAATTTTAACAGAGTCACCCATACTGAATTTATATTAAGAACAATGGGCTCCACATTTTGACCAGATTACAGAAAAATCTAATGGATGGATCAAAAGTTATAGGGGAGAAAATGTGTCATTTTGGGGCATTTTTTACCGCTTTTGAGCCCCTGGGGACGCCAAATCGCAGTGGTAAATGGATAATGGTGCAGTTTCAGGCATGTATATTTGAGTTGGCCACCTTGAAAAACCACTATATAGTCAGACATATCAAGTTTTTGTTGAGAAATATGAAAAAAGAGCTATAAAAAGGGGCTTTTTTTTTCACTAAAAGTTCTCAGACGCGAACCAGAATTTTGCCAACAATAGACTCCACATTTTGACCAAGTTCCAGAAAAATCTAATGGATAAATAAAAAATTATGGGGCAAAACTTGTCATTTTTGGACATTTTGGGGTATTTTACCTCTTGGACGCAGCGGGAATTTTTGTAAAAAAATGTTTTACTGTGCACATCTATTTAATGAAATACAATTTGTGGCAAAATTTCAGGAAAAACTAATGGACGATTATCTGGCAATCGTCCGGACTAACAGACGCACGCCACTGAAAAGATAGGTTCCTCTCTGATTAATCGGGAGACCAATAACTGTAGAAAGGTACACATTGTGAAAAATGAATAATCATTTATTTTTAAATTAGTAACAAGATAAGCCTGGGAAAATAAAATGTAAAAAGTGGAAATGAAAATTAAAAAACAAAAAAGTTGAATTGATAACATTAAAATTGCAACTTGTAGCAATTTTGTGCAAGAGCATTCATTCTTATTAATACTTCCCTTCTTTATTGCTACGAAAAGATGATGTGACCAACACAAGGCACAAGGTCAGTTATAGCGAAATCCAGAGGGTATAGGGCCCTATAACTGCTTCCTCCAAGAATCATACAGAAAGGATACTGCACTCAGAGATGCAATGTTAGTTAAGTGTAAGAATAAAGAGATATGGAAAATCAGAAATAGAAGAAGCGGCGAGAAAAGATATGTTTTTTGTGTTTTAAGAAATGTGTTTTCATGTTGACATGATTCCATCAATTTAAGTTTTGTCTTTGTAGGCACAATCACGTTGACACACCAGTTCTCGTCAGATCATCAAAGTTAAGCAACGTTGAGTCTGGCCAGTACCAGATGGGTGACCATTTGGGAAGGCTAGGCGCTGTATGTACCTTCTGGGAAGGTTGGGCGTGGGGCCAGCACCCTCACCCCGTAAAAAGAACTCAGTCGCTACAAAAACATCTACAAAGTTGTAGATGGCCTATGCCCCTTAGGGGCTCAAGGCTATGGATGGATGGAAGTTTTGCCTTTATCAGAATGAGGTGTAGCCGTTCATGCATTACCTCCTCTTTTAGGCGGGAAGAGGGTGGGTTATTGCTAGTCGCCCCTATCGAGGAATACCCATAATTCCCTTCTCGGTTAGTTTGGTACCATCCCAAGAATGTATAGTCTGAATTTTCTCTACACGTTCAACTGATTTCATGTCTAAACTTGCCATACTGAAAATCGGGTAAATGCTGATTTTTTCATTATTTATCAAATGAAAGAAAGAACAAAGAATCTCACCATGAAATACTATATATAAAATTATAGTTGTTTGTTGTACCGCCAAGGTTAGAGATAAATCGTCTCCCCCTCAACCATATCTATTCTGAAACTACATTACTCGCATAAAGTATATTTTTAGTTTGATGAAAAAGGCCAACGCTACAAAACCGGTTTACGTGCACGCTTGGCATACATAAAAAGAAAACATAATTTTGGGTAATTATTACTATTACCCACATAATTATTTTAGATAAAATACAGTTAAGAAATTAATGAAAAATAATTTATGATTTACCTACTTGTGACCTATTTTCATGAAAAAAACATGCAATATTCAATAGAAATTATAAGTCTTCAAAGTTGGCGTAAATACCGATTATAAGCCAAGTAGGTATCTTGTTCAGTCAGTAACGTATATAAAGACGGCTACTTTGTTCAGAATCGGTATTTATGCCAACTTTAATGGTTTATAATTTCTATTACAAAACAAAATACCGTTCATGGCGTTTTGGCTAGGAACAAAGTGTAGTATCTGTTCTAATACTACACTTCACCTTTTCTATCCTCGATCAGTAGAGGAGAAATCCTTTATGACCGAGACAATTTTAATTGTTGTTCTTATCCAAAATGCCCCTTTTGGGGGAGCTGGATCCCCCCTCAATTAAAAACCGACCTTGTGTCTAACTGTCTGATGTAATAGTTTATTCAAAAATTCAAATAGATTTATTGTATAGGCGGTAATATATACATATATACATATATATATATACACACACACACACACACACACACACACACACACACACACACAGGGTGACCAAAAAAAAAACGGGCCCCAACTTTAATTAGGCCCCGTTTCTTAGTGTTTTGTCCGAGTGAAATAAAACTTTGGTCATAACTAGTTTATTATATTCAAAACATGACATCAAAACACTAGTCTTTGGCCTTTTTTTCTCCGTTCTACAGCATATGTTCTAGATGGCCTCCCTTTTGTTTTTGTTTGGGTCACCCTGTACATATATATATATATATATATTAGCAAAAGTACCCGTCGTTGACTGGGTTGAAAAACAGCCGACAGAAAATGGACTCTGATTTATGAAAGTATGACAGGTTATGAAAAGGAAGGGTTGTAAAGAGATAGCTTCGAATTTGAGGTATCAAAACCAAAGCAAAATATGATGAAAGTAAAAATAAAGTAGATAAACCCCATAATTTATTATACCACACCTGTTCACACTGAAACACTTATCACAATATTGTGAATCTATATTAAAATAGAGGGCGGCAGTACTAGGGGTCTATCTTCAAAAACCATTTGCACCTAGCTTAATCTCTTCATTAGGATTATAATAGATAGAGAAAAAAAGAATTTTTGAAAAAAAGTCATTTTTGGCATGTGGGGGGCTTTTTTTACGATATTCCCCCCCCCCCCCGGGGGGCCCAAAATCACCATTTGCAGCAAAAAATTTACATTATGCAAAATTGCATGCACCTAAACGTCCTAAATGGATAATAATTGGTATAGATAGTTGAGACTGATGATTTCTAGCCATTTTTTAGGCATTTTTGGGTTTATAGGATGAAAAAACGGGCCAAAATGAGCCGAAATTTGCTCAAAATTACCCGAAATCTTAAAAAATCAGCTATTTGGCTACTATGTTACTCCTAAAACATTCCAAATGACTATGAGTGGACTTAGTTGGCTAAAACTTACATTACCCCATAATTTCTAGCCATTTTTTGAGGCATTTTTGGGTTCCTAGGATAAAAAGAAGGGCCAAAATGAGCCGAAATTTGCCCAAAATTACCCGAAACTTAAAATATCGTAAAAAAAGCCCCCCCACATGCCAAAAATGACTTTTTTTCAAAAATTCTTTTTTTCTCTATATCATCCTAATGAAGAGATTAAGCTAGGTGCAAATGGTTTTTGAAGATAGACCCCTAGTACTGCCGCCCTCTAATTAAAAAACCTTGTTAAACTTTGTGACATGTTTCCATTCTATGGAGGTCAGGCGCGAACGAACACCCTATAATTTTATTATACCATATTTCTTCAAACTGAAACATAATTATCAAAGCATACTTACGCAGATATATATGAAAAGCCTTTATTAAAGTTTGTGCCTATCTCCATTCTATGGAGGCCATGCGCGAACGCAGACCCCGCAATTTTATTATACCATCCCTATTTAAGTTAAAACATACTTATCAAAGTATTATTATGTACAGCTATATCAAAAACACTTGTAAACGTCTTTTTTTAATTTTTTATTTCCATACTTTGTGGACAAGGCGCGTATGCAGACCCCACAATTTTAATGAATCATCATTATGCCAGATCAAACATACCCATTCCTGTGTCTCGATACATCTTCTATCATTATATGTGATCAGTTTTCTATAATAGTCAACCATATAGGAGCCTATTCGTGACCAGACACACAGACATTCAGCTTTATATTATAGAAGATATATATGTGTGTGTGTGTGTGTGTGTGTGTGTGTGTGTCTAAACAAACATGGTTGCATGCACAAAACAAAATTTGGAATGTAAAAAAAAAAAAAAAAAAAAAAATGAATGAAATGTAGAGACTGCAAAATTCACCACAGAATTAACCCCCCTATATGTAACACGATGTAACTTTATTATAAATTAATATTATCAATATAACTTTTGTACCATTTAAAAGAAGGGCAAAATAAACCAGTAATAATTTTTAAAAGATTTTTTCATCAAACGAAAATAATGAAATTGTGAGACGAAAATCGTGTTTACATAATTGACGCTTTAAAATAACGTTCCCATGTAGTAAGAATTTCGAACGTGAAAACATACCCGTGTTTAATAAATCTAGCAAAAATCAAGTAATGGTCAGATTTTCGTGAAATTTGTAATACTTATCCATTTTAGAATGAAATTACATATAAAATGCAGTTTTCGTAAAATATGAGGAAATAGTTTTTAGTGCGTGTCCCCCCTCATATTTATTTTTTCGAAATTCGAACAAAATATATTTAAATCTATCGAAATTTCTATTTATGAAACAAGAGTTCAAATAAGTAAAAAATATTTATTTTTTAAAAATTTAAATACACGTATTGAACAAAAATTTACCTTGAAGTTGCAATTAAAAAATTGATATAAACTTAATGTTTTTTTTTTAATAGCGTTTTTTCGAATTAATATATACTATAATCAGTTGAATTGTCAAGAAAAAGAAACTTCGTAAACATTAATTAATTTTAAAAATTCCATTATTTCAAAATGTTCCGTTACAGATTTTTAATTGTGTTAAAAAAATTTTTTTTAACATTAAGTTTTTACATAAACATGGCTCTTTTCAGCTATTTTATCGCCACATTAAAACAGATTTGAAAATTTTATTGCACAAATATTAAGCATTTTTAGGCCCCCCCCCCTCATATTTTGTTCGTCTCTTTTTACCGAACAAAATATGGAAGCTCGTATGTAACCAAAAGAACATTCAATAAAACTGTATTTTATATTTAATATACAAACGTTTATAATATTATTCATCATTAAACTGTGTAAATCTTAAAACCTAACAAAATCATAACAAAGATTAATTATTAATTGCAGTTTGAAGATAAACAAAGGTTTTTAAAAAATCATTAAGTCGTTTTTGCTTTTCCATAGTTCGTATAGTTAAAACAAGTCTGACGTCATGGGAACATGCGCTAGGTGTGTCAGAAACTTTGTGAAAAATATTGAATAATTCGACCCCCTGTCTTTCCAAGCTTATAACTACTCGAAAAATGTAATTCAAACCCTAATTTTTTTTTCAATTAAAGGAGCAAGGACCAAGTTTCATTAAAAAAAAAAAAAAAAAAAAAAGTGATTAAAAAAAAAAAGTGATTAAAAAAAAAAAAGTGATTAAAAAAAAAAAAGTGATTAAAAAAAAAAAAGGTTTTAAACTTCGGACTTTACAGGTAAATTTCTAAAAAAACACTACTTTTTTTTGCTTTAAATTTGAATATATTATTTATTGATCTTTTATCTTCAATTTGTGATACATAAAACTTTGGTGAGTAAATTAATTATTTACTTTTTAATAGACATTTCAAAATGGAGGGCGGGAAAGGGGCGTGAATTTAAAAAAAAAAAAAAAAAAAAACGTTTGTCCAAAATATTATATTCGGTTTATTGGAAAGAGCATAAAATTTCACATTGACCCTGAAAATATCGTAAAAATAGAATCAATAAAAAAATTTGATAGCTTTTTAAAAGTTTAAAAATTGAAAAATACTGAACTCGTAAAATTCAATTAATTTCATTATTGTTTTTTAAAAAATAAAATAATATTTCTATTACTTTTTATACAACTTTAATAGTTTATTTTGGAAGTATAATCCATAAAGAAAATAAACAACCCACTTTTAAAAGAGAAATTACGAGTTTTTATTTATATTTTATTCACAGTTTCGTGTTAGGGGTGTCAAAAAATTCTACAAAAATTCTGATACACATGCGCTCCGTTTTTCACATTGTTTTGGGGATACCTAATGAAATTTGTAGTGAATTATACAAATTTATAAAAAGTTATTTACAAAAATATTTCTTTTCCTTAGTATAAAAAAACTTAAATATTATGGCAAGACTGGAGTTTAGGTGGAAAAATAATCTCGAACCCTTTATCACATAAAAGGAACTAATTTCCCTAATCACCGGTACGTTACTATGTCAATAATATATAAACAATATTGGTATTTCAGAAGTTGTTTTTGAAAACAACTTAAAAAAAAAAAAAAAAAAAAAAAAAAAAAAAAAAACTTTTTTTTATATTGCTTTTAATTAAAATAAAAAAGGTTTTCGTAGGTTACAATTATGAAAAGTTCTATTCATATTTAAATGTCTTATATGTTCCGTGTGTGTGTGTGTGTGTGTTTTACACAATGAATACCTTTTTTAATTAAGGTACTAGTGCAGACAGTGATCCGCGCTATTTTTTAAATCGTATTTCCAAGTTTAATTAAAGTTTTATGATATGTATTTTAGTCAATTGTAAGGTTGAAGTATAGAATATGTATAAAACACTCTCCCTCCCCATATTAAGAATGGCCTTTTAAATATAACATTATTTACGTCCGGATGCACTAGTACCTTAATGATAAACAATACATAAATAGAAATAATAAATTATCAGACTTTTTAAAGTTTAAGTTTAAACAATATTTTTTTAATTAAAAATTGAATCGCGTGATTATTATTAAATTACGTGAGTAGTTATAAACGATACAAATTAATATTAAAACACGCGTAATATCTTGCAATTTATTATTTCTCTATTTCAAATTTAAATTTATTAATTATAAAACCTTCGGTACTTATGTATTTTTGTTACCGTGCTAAAAAAAAAAGGTGCTTAAGATATCGTGGAACGTTCTGTTTAGAAAGATATCGTGAAACGTTTTAAAATAAATAAAAAGTTGGGCTTCTTTTTGTTTTCAAAAACAACTTCTGAAATACCTATATTATTGAACTAGTAACGTACCGGTGATTAGGGAAATTAGTTCCTTTTATGTGATAAAGGGTTCGAGATTATTTTTCCACCTAAACTCCAGTCTTGCCAATATTATCTCAAAATGTATTAACAAACGCTTTCTATGGTAATGAAAGTGCTGTTTTGTTTCAGTTAATTCTAAACAGATTTCGTCTTTATATTATACTCTACTTCCGGTTGCACTAAGAAACCATTAAAAAATGTAAAAACCTAGTTTACTGAAGCATATTCACACATTTCTAACGTATTTTTCAGATTACATGCTTAGTACTAAATCTAAATAAATAGTATTTATAAAAATAAAATGAATATAAAAAAAAGCAATGTGCTGTTATGAGCCGGTTGCGGTGGGAACATTCAATCCCAGGCAATGCCGGGTCTTTCTGCTAAGGCCAATTTTTAAGGCTGGTTATACGTAAAGAAAAGTAGAGTCTATTACGGTAGCCACGGTCTAACAGGATTTGGATAAAAGAAAGATTTAACATGAAATGCCTTTTAGGTGAAGAAGAATGAAGGTGGTATTAAAAATTTGTTTGCGGTTGCGTGCACTTTTCGGGAGGGCAGCAACGCCATGGAAGGCGTGGATATGGGGAAACTAGAAAAAGGTGCGGTCGATGTGAATGGAAGGTTTCTTATCTACCCACACCTCGGAATGTTCCGAGAGTAAATAGGGGAGAGGGGATAAAGGAAATTGATTCGTTAAGGACAGGAGAAGAAAAACCTGTTGTTCGGAAAAGAGCTCCTCCAGAAGAAAATCCGATATTTTTTCGACTTTAAAAAACATTAAATACTTATTTCAGTTATGTAAATTATAAAGAGTGACATGGATTTTGGTTTTAGTCCTAAACAGCTTATTCTTAATTAGACTACGTTTTAATAAAAAAATAAAATATTAAAACATAGATTAGAAAGTTCATCGTACACGTAAAATGTTGAAATTAAAACTGACAAAATATACTCGATGTCTTTATTAAAAAAAAAGCTAGGAACTATAACTAGTTAATAATTTTCTAGGGGACAGAATCTTTTTGTTTGTTTATATATATATATATATATATATATATATATATATATATATATATATATATATAAAGTAAATGTTATCAAAGACAAGATAATGGCACTTCTGCAGTATGCGGACGGCGGCCATCTTTTTGGTGCGTTTCACTAAACTATTGCCAGGCGGTGCTTGCTTCTATTTCAATTCCAAAAAATGTCTCAGAAAAAAATTCAATGTTTTAATTCGGAAAAAAAAAATGTTTCATTTAAATTATTTATTTGTTTGGAAAAAAATTATTTTATAAAAGTCCAATGTTGCTTTCATTACAAAAGTGTTTTATTAAAATTATATTTTCTTACATAGACTTTTAACTGTTTTGGGGGAAAAAAAAAATCTTGTTAATTACTTATTTGCCGTGTTATTTGACCAAAAAGAAATTGGAGTTACACCCCCTAACAATGGCCGCCGTCCGCATACTGCAGAAATGCCAAGTTAGGTACGGGGAAAAATGAATGCCGATGCTCAAAATGTATAAACATTTTGACCCCCCCTTTACTTAAAAATTCACCAAAAATCAGGAAATTAACCAATTTTAATGAAATTTTCAGTATTTATCAAATGATATAATGAACTAATTAATTTTTTTATTTAAATCTGAGTGGAAATGTATTATTTTGTTTACAGAAAAAATAATTTTATTAAAGTTATGGTTTTCAGTAGTAAATAAAAAACGCAAGAATTTATTTTTGCTTTTTTTATATAAATGAAGCATCGTAATTTGTAATAATAATAAAAAAAAAATAACTTTTACTGGAACATTACAAAAAAAAAAAAAGCCCCTAAAGTCCGTATTAATGAATTCGATATAGCCCAAAGAAAAATGAATTTCTCGAACTACCGATATTACCATTGAATTAAGCATTGTTTATTTAATATTTTCACACAAAAAAAATTATAATAGCAAAAATATTTCTACTTTTTTTTTTTAAATTAAAGATTTCGCATAATTTTTATATGCAAGATTTTAATAATTTCCTTGTTCGCAAGAATGTGAAACTTTCGGCGTAACATAATTTGTATCGAACAATAGTAATAAAAAAAAATTTAAACAGGAGCATAAAAAATAATTAAATTAAAAAATGATAAAAATTCATACAAACGTTCAGAATAGGAATGTATGGATGAGGATGCACGTCTGGGAAAAAGAAATCTGACACCCCTACCTCCTTTTACTATCATTACTTCATTTTAAAACAACGTTTCGATTGGCTGAAATTTTGGGCCTCCTTATAATCGTGTTTACAAACCATCCCTCTACCTGTTCTACAAGTATTTTAATGGTGAATGCTCTGATGAACTGCACGCACTTGTGCCCCCACGACGTGAACACCCTCGACAGACCCGACAAGCTGCAAAATCCCACCTCCACACTGTAGAGATCCCTAGATGTAAAAGATCTTTCTACTCCGGTAGTTTCTTCTCCAGAACCGCTAGACTTTGGAATTCCATTCCAGGTCACTGCTTCCCCAACTGTACTGACATGCAGAAGTTCAAGTGCAACGTGAACCAACATCTTGCTGCCCAAATCCCTACATAGTACCCCAGTAGTTGTTTCCCTGATAGTAGCCCCCTACACCAAAGTGGCAATGTGCCTTGTTTGGGGTGAAAATGTAATAAAAATAAAAAAAATTATTTGTTGCGTTTTTGGCGAGCGGTAAATTACTTGCTTTTTGAGGGTTAATTAAGTTATTTTTGTACAAACAAGTTTGGTTTTTTATCATTTAATTCAACATCTTAGGACTTTACTAATTATCTTTGAAATAGACCCAGAAAACTAATATTCATCTTTTAAAGGATTTTTACAATGAATTTATTTGACTTAAAAATTTAGCTGAATTGATAGCTCGCCGTGAAAACATTTTTCATAACTTTTTTTTCGTGTGCAGAAATATTTTTTTCCTTTTGCAAATTAAGTTTAGTCTTTAATCTTTCAAATACACTCCAAAAGTAGTCGGAAACATACAAAAAAATTATGATAAATCGGCTTTCAAAACTAGGTCAGTCATTTTTTGCCCGGACCTAATGTCACACATGGGAAGTTCATTTATTGTTTTAAAGTGTTCATTTACTTTGAAACAAAAGTAGTACATAATAGTTACAAAAATACTCACCCCCCTCCCCATTTTAGAATGGGTTTCTAAATAATAACTTGATTATTTCGGCCTAATAAGTATCTAATAATATACGCAAAATAAATATATAAGAAATAGATGTTACTGTAGCTAATAAAAGTTAAATTTATACCTACCTGGCTCATTTGTTTTAGTTTTCAGGTAGTTTTTATTGTTCTTTAAAATTCAGTATTTCCGACCGGATTTGAAAAGAAAAAAAAATATCGGCATCTTTTTCTTTGGAAGAAGCCTCGTTTTGAATTCTTTTGGTATTTTTTTTACGAGAGCACCAAGCGTAGTATAAACACCCCAATCTCCCCATGTTAAGAACGCCTTTCGGGGTTGGGGAGGGTGTTTATTCTGAAAGCCGTTCTTAACATAGGGAGGTTGGAGTGTTTATACTATGCTTGGTAATCTCGTAAAAAAATTAAAATTTAAAACACCTGTAAACCTTAAATTCAAAACGAGGCTTGCTTCTTAAAAAAAAAAAAAAAAAAAAAAAAAAAAAAATGTCGCTTTTTTTTTTTTCCCCTCCTCCAGATCCGCTTGGAAAAACTGAATTTTTTTAGATTAAATAAAGAGCAATAAAAACTACTTGAAAACCAAAACAAATGAGCCAGGTAGGTATAAAATTAACTTTCACTTGTATATATTTATTTTTTGTATAGTTGTTTGTTGGCTTCTTTGCTAAATACCCAAAATTACTCTACAATTTAAAACAAAATAACATTTTGGGGGTGCTTTGTTAGGTGTGTTAGAATTTGGGGGGAATTTTTGACACCCCTAACACAAAACTGGGAATAAAATATACAAAACTCGTAATTTCTCTTTTTAAAGTGGGTCGTTTAATTTCTTTATCGAATATACTTCCAAAATAAACTATTAAAGTTTTTTAAAAAATAATAGAAATATTTTTTTTATTTTTTGATATTTTATTCGCAGTTTTCTGTTGGGGTGTCAAAAATTCTGATACACCCTAGCGCACGCACGACCACACACCACCTTATTTTGTATATTCTCTACGGACAAAAAGTGAAAACAAAAAATCTATACTAAAAGACGCGAATACAAACAATAATAAATACTATTAAAAAAAAAAAAAATCAGCTACGCATTATTCTGCAATTTTATTAGATTAGTTACCTCTCCTCTACAAATATGCCTACGGCTGGTATTCCCCACCCTCCAAATTGTGTTACTATAAAACAGGTTTATTGTACGCATTATGCTACCCGAAAAATAATGATGGCCAGGAAACAGGCGATTGTTTCACGTTTATATATAATTTAGCTGATTAAGTTCATGTACATTATTTATATTAACATGAACTAAAAACCAATATTGACTGGGAAAAAAAATAAAATAAAAGGTAAAACTTGTCGAGAGAGCTCTGTTTTAGGGTTGTTTTGAAAATGGAACGGAAATTTAAATTTCGTTCTGTTTTATTTATTTTTCAATTGCGCATGCGCTAACAAAATCGAAACCCAACCGTTCACATTCGAAATGTTAACTTTTATAGGTTTTTGGGTATGAGGTTCGGTTGTTCATTCCAATGTGAACCGGGGAGTTGGATTTAATAAAAAAATAAAATAAAACAAAATACCAAAAAGTTTGACCAAATAGACTCTTTTCCTTTAAAGATTCAATTAAACACCTCCAACTTCCCCATGTTAAGGACGGCTTTCGCAATAAACACCCTCAACCGCAAAAGCCGTTCTTAACATGGGGGAGGGTATTTATACTATGCTGGGTTTGGTTGTAAACAAAAAAAAAATATCTTTCGTTTTTTTTTTTTGTTAGTTTGTTTAATATTATATATCAAGTACGATTGTTGAATTTCATTCTTTCGATTGTATTGGCGCATGCAAAAAAAAAAAAAAAAAAAAAAAAAAAAATTTAAAACAGAACGAAATTTAAATTTCCGTTCCATTTTCAAAACAACCCCAAAACAGAATGCCATTGATAATTACGTCAAGTACAAATTGGAATCAACAGCTAAACTAAAAATTATAACATATCTAAACTAAATTTCTTTAACTTTTTTGCGTGCGCTATTTTATTTCATTTCACAACATTTCTTTCACTTTTTTTTTTAATCGAACGTGTTTTGTTTCGACTTGTTTTTATTTTATTTGGTCATTTGAAATTTATTTTTATTTTGATTCATTTAAAATTTTTGGTACTAGTGCACTTATTGATCCGTGCCGAGCTGAAATAACGTTATTATTTAAACAGCCATTCTTAACACAGGGAGGGTGTTTTGTACCTATTCTGTACTTTAACCTTACAATTGAATAAAAAGCATAAAACTTTATATTTTATTTCATTCTAAATTTGTTATTTTACTTAGCGTGTAACAATTTGGACTTTAAAATCAATTTGGCATTTTCTTTGTTTTTTTTTTTTTGTTTTTTTTTTTTTGCATGAAAACGTTTTTCATGGCTAAATAGACCACTGAAAAACCTTCTGCGCATGTCTGCTAACGGAGCGGTTCTGGAAAAGCAAACGTTTACGCAGGGTCCACACTCCTCAACAAGTACCGGCAAACCTACTCTAAAATATAATAAAAATAATGGAATATCCAGTGCCACTGATATGATCGATATTTGCATGTATAAAAATAAGAAATTAGTCCGTAAAAAAATAATAGCGTCAGTTGTTAATTGTTCAACAAAAGGGGGGAAAAAAATAAACAAATTGTAGCCCGTAAAAAAAAATAAAGACGGAACCTTTTTTTCAATGACGGAGGGAAGGAATTTGGCGCCAAAAAATGTCATTAAACGAATTTCAAGTAATTCGGTTTTGTTTTGGTATTAAACGTGATTTTATTTTCATTAAATCTCTCGTACAACGATAAAGATTAGTACATTTGTAAAACTGAGCGAATCAATACAAAATTTGATTGCATAAGATTTTTTTTAGTGCAAACAAATTTACATCATGACAATGTCAAGATAAAGAAGGAAGTCATCATTCAGTAATGTTTTTATTTTAATCCTATTGAAAACTTTTTTAGGACAACCACAAGATGAAGAAAAGGAAAATGGTGAATGATTTTATTATAGTAGTAGGAAAGCTCGGCATCGTCCGAGATGGATTGGAAAACTCGTTGTGATACGATGCTACCGTTATATCCCGGATCGGTGATTTCCGGGAATCAATGAAAACACCAGTGTTGTGTGCATCTACATTTTGAGGTTTTTTGGAATTTTTTTAAACAATACAGATAAATATGTATGGTGTATGTACTCGTCACGGATCGGGATCAAAGTGTGGTATCTGTTCTTCAGATGCTGCAGTGCTGCACTTGAGGTAATCTGTCCCGGTCAATGGAGGACGAAGGACGATTATTTTTGGTCCCAACCAGAGTGCCCCTTTTGCCATTTTTTCGGGTAGCTGGTTTAACCCCACATTAAAAACGACCATGTGTCACATTTTGCTTTGGTGGGAAAGCAAATACATACTAATAAACATCTCATATTCCAAAATTCACCTAAATTGATAAAGTATTTTTTTTTATATATAGAAAATTATTTTTACTGTTTTAAGAGTAAATTATATTCAATACAAGGCCGACTGCGATAATTTGAATAGAGTTGTCTCCCTTTATTTGTAAAAATGGCGGATCAAAAATAGCGTCTAGCTTAGTAATCAAATTCGGACGGACGTCGACGTGTACAATGCCCACCCCCTTATATATTTATTTTTCTTTTGGAGGTTTTTGCAATTTTTTCAGCGGATTATCGATTGGACACTAATCTACCAGATTATCGAAAACAAAAAATAAAAAGAATCAATATTTAGACATTTGAAAGGGGTGCTTGGTTTTTAATTCCAACGCTCTCGTAAATCGAGCCCCCATATTGGAAACACTCGACTAGAACACGTTACGTGGGGTAGTTTTTATTTTAATTTTTTAATTTGCTGGAACTTAATGAAAATTATTTCGGAAAAGAGCGGGTGCTTGGGGGGGGGGAGATCGCCATCGGAAAAGAAAAAAAAGTTATAAGGCGGATGCTCATGCAGTGCACACGTGACACGACTGACACGTCTGCCCAAATTTGATTTTCTGAGTATATATAAAAAAATAAAAAGACTTTATGATTTTTGTTTGGGGGGGGGGGGGTGTATTACTGTACACAGATTCGAAAAAGTTGTCACATAACAAATAAATGTTATCAAGGCAAGATAAGTTACTTTTCTACCTAACTGGATATATTTTTCGTGTTTTTATTCAATGTAACATGTTTATTCAGCTCGAAAAGCATACAGTATTTACCGATGTATTGGAAAATTCAAAATGGCGCCCGACACTCTCTTTAACACGGTAAGTTCAGGAAAAGATATAAATAATAAACCAAACAAAATACTGTTAGAAATTCGCTCATTATATGTTACCGTGACATAAGTTGACATATATTCGGTGTTTTTTTTAATAGTATTTTATCTAGTTTATTATTTATAACACCTTTTGCCAAACTTACCATGTTAAAGAGATTGTCGGGCGCCATTTTTAATTTTCCAATATTACATCGGTAAACACTGCATGTTTTTCGAGCGGAATAAACATGTTACATTGAATAAAAACAAAAAATGTATCCAGTTTGGTAGAAAAGTAACTTATCTTGCCTTTGATAATATTTATTTCTAATATATTTGTTTTTGACAACTTTTTCGAATCTATGTGTACAGTAATAAAAACCCTTTTTTTAATATGGCATCGTGTTCAGTATATCAAAGATTATTTTCTGAATGTTTTTGTTTTAAAATAAAAACTATTTTTTTTTTAATTTTTGTTCATTGTCCAAGTTATAAATAAAATAAGTAGTATTGCCTTCATATGGATTCCCGGTGTAAATGCAACCCACGATATCATTGTTCTAAATTTGACAAAAACAAAGTACTCTCGGTAATGGTTAAGCCTGGCGCGATCACCGTTGTCCAAGTCTATTTTCAAAACACTACTAGCTTCGAGAACAAATACATCAGAACCAGAAGTTTATATGAAGAGATTAAGTCTCGCCAGCAAAACGTTACATTTTTATTTCCATAGATCGTTTTTTATCATAGTTGAAAAAACATCCGGTGCTTAGCGGTGCCCCTTTTAAGTAATGTGGAAAATAATCAAAATTAATCGAGTAGAAATATATGGTAAAAAATAATTTTTACGGAAAATTGTATTTTTCGTGAATGTCTACGATGAATGCAGAAACAGGGGAGATAACTCAGAAAGCATATTTTAGATTACATTCTAATGGCGTCCAACATGTTTAGTCGTTAGCGATTTTTTTTGTTTGTTTTTTTGCTAATAGTAGTTCAACTCGATGAATTTTCGTAAATTTTGGATATATTACTATTTTCGACATGACCTTTCAGTAAGTAATATTGCTTTTGCTTAAAAGAACATTCTGTCGTCTTGTATAAGCACGGAAACTTCGCTAAAAAGGGGGGGGGGAGAAGGCAAGAAATTAAAGCATATATATATATATATTTCAAAGCCGCCATAGAAATGGATTTCGTTTTGGAAGAACT
Organism: Euprymna scolopes; assembly: GCF_053919585.1. Lineage (NCBI taxonomy): Eukaryota > Metazoa > Mollusca > Cephalopoda > Sepiida > Sepiolidae > Euprymna > Euprymna scolopes. The sequence continues at coordinate 22,902,927 of NC_136517.1, forward strand.
TTATTAGTAGTAGTAATAATTAAGCACTTTTGTCACAGTGCTGAAATAACGTTATTTTGAAAGCCATTCTTAACATGGGGAGGGTGTTTTCATCTGTGCTTGCACCTAACATTTTAATAAAAAGATATCGTGGAAAAAAAAAATATTTAAAAATAACACGGTATCAAAAACGCATAAGCACCTTATTTCAAGGGTAGAGATAAACTTCTTTGTTTTTGTTAACAGAGTTCTTGTTGAGGACGGTCATAGATCCTGTTCGGTCTCGGTGTGGATTTTCCTAGTATTACCTCCTCCTTCGGGAAAACTGGTTTATTGCTAATCGTTCGAATGCGATTATCTAATTTCGGACAAACTAGGTTGCCGTCACATAAAACTAATAAAAAAAAAAAAAAAGTGGTAAATACAATGAGCCAGTTGAGCCACCCACCCACCTATCCTCGATCTCCGTAATTTAAATAAAACACTTTGAGGGTATCAAGGATTTCAAGCGGAAAAGAAATTGACAACACTAAAACAAAGAAAATCTGTGGATGTGTTTATTTCTCTTTTCTACGCATATCGAAATTTTTTGAAGATCAAGAAAGACACTTCGGATATCGATGAGAAAATGGTGGAGGGGGGGCATATAAAGAAAATATATGCTTACTAACAACAATTTGTATAAATACAAAGAGGGTGAAAAAAAAAATTAAGATGGCGTGGTGTAATCGTTACAGGAGTGGACTGTTATTTCGGGCTCGACCTCCGTTAATATGATGAATACCATAAATAAAGCAGGTATATGCAATATTACACTTTATAAGTGGTAAGAGTGACCAACCAACATTCAACATTGGGCAGGTATCGGTATAAGGTTTTTTTAAAAGTGCTCAATACCCTAGATAGACCAGGTGTCACACTTATGCTGAATCCAAAGGTATCCAACACTCCTGATAAAACAAGTGTGGGCACAATACAATATCATAAGTGGTATTGCTGAATCCAAGAGTGCTCAATAACCTAGAAAGAGCAAGTCTGGACATGTGAAGTTTACTACATCAATTTCATTAAAAGCTTTACATTAAATAGTAAGATACACTAAAAAGCCTCAGTGGTGGTGTGGTGTGGTGTGGTGCGCGTGCGGTGCAACATTAAAACTCAGAATTATCCCGGCATTGATTTCCGTCGTCCTCGACTTTTTGCCAAAGAACTAAAAAAGGAAGGACAGTTCCATTCTCAGTAAATGAGGTTGGAATTCAGGAATAAGGTCAAGAAAAAAAAAAAAAAAAAAAAAAAAAAAAGAGGGAATGCACCTGAAGAGTCGACACCCTCTTACATTTTTTTCCCCCTTTTCGTCTTTTTTCAATTATTTCTGCAGATTTACATGAATTCGCGTGTAATTAAAAAATAAATAAATAAATACTTTCGCATTTAACGACCCGAGCTGAAATAATTTTACTTAAAAACCTGTTAACATTGGGAGGAGAGGGTGTTTTGTAACTATTCTGTATTTTCCCCTCACAACTAAAAAAAAAAAAAAAAAAAAAAAATATATAAAACTTGAATTTAACTTTAAAATATTTTTTAAAAAATAGCGCGGGTCATTAAATACAAAAACACACACCTCTAAAAAGTCGTTAAAAAAATAAATGAATAAATGACAGAGGTGGGGCGACAAACCGAACTTTTTCTCAAAGTGAAAAATCACAAACAAAAAAAATGGTACTTGTACAGTTTAATCAAGACATTAAATAAATGAAAATATATATATAGAGAGAGAGAGAGAAAAAGGTTATATTGTACGTATCGGTTTTGGATTGAAGATCTCCGGAAAAAAAAAATCACTTAATTTGATCGCGTACTTTTTTTTTTTTTTTTTACAGCGGAAAAACACGTTTTTATGAGAGCGCGTTGAATCAGCCATCATGAAATTTGTTAAACACGCAAAGGGGAGATAACTCCAGTTAAAGCGCCGACACTCCCTCCCCATCTTTAATACTAGCTTTTCTTCCTAAAAATCGAACCTTTTGCTCGTTATGACAAATTGTTTTTCGCTGAAAAAAAAAAAAAAAAAAAAAAAACTACTTGATGAAATTATTCTTTTTTCGGATAACTTCGTTCCATAACGGATACATACAATTTAAACTTTTTTCGATATTTTCATTTTTAATGTCTTGACTAAACAAGTACCAAAAAAATAAATGGTAGCGGGTGGGAAACCAACGCCAACACGAGTAAATCAGTTCTAAAAATGAGGGATCGATTTACTAGAACGTTGTATGCGTAACTGAACCCCCTTTCTAACTCTTTAAATATTGATTTTTGTTATAATCTAGTGGCTTAGTGCCCAATCAATAATCTGCAGAAATAGTTGAAAAAAGACGAAAAGGAAAAAATTGTTCAAGTGCACTAAAAATAGGTCTTTCTTGCATTATGTAGATTGTTTGGGTTTGTATTACACAGATGTACAAAAAAAAATAAATAAATAAAAACAAATAAATTTTATCAAAGGAGAGATAAGTTACTTTAATGTGAAATGTTTATTCGGTTCGAAAAACTAAACGAGTAATGTTGAACGCATCCGGAGAACAAGAAAAGATGGCCGCGATGTCTTTGACGACTCGATAATCACTTCAAAATAAGAAACAAAATAAAATGGTGATAGAAACCCATCCAATAAATGTCACGGTAACATACTGCAGTGAAATGGGGACAAAAATGGATGGTAACATTCAATGCTGCCAGGACTAAGCTTCTTTCCTTTAATGATTGCAAGAAACCTTCTCAATCACCAATAGCCATCGCTCCTTAAAAACTCCTCAGCGTAACATTCATAGGGAACGTGAGTTGGAACAGATGGAGAGCATTGCCATGACTGCTGTTAGAAAGGTGGGCTCTCTCTCTCTCTCGTTATTTACGCCACAGAGTACCTCTCCAAGGCTTACCATTCACTCATGTATGAAGTAGTATTGTCACAATTGGGTTGATGCAGTCAGTCGTGCAAGTCTCACTCCTGGATAGATTTCAACCTTTACCCCCCCCCCCTCTACGAAATATTGCATCCCTCTCTGCCTGTTTTACAAGTATTTTAATGGTAGGTGCTCCAACGAACTATAAGTATTGTATCCCCCTCCCCAACATAAATACCCCCGACAACCAGCGAAGTCCCACCCCTACAGCAGAAATCCCCAGATATGAGAAAGCCTAATACTCTAATAATTTCTTTACTAGGACTGCTAGACTTTGGAATTCCCTTCTGGGTTCCTGCTTCCCTGACTGTACTGATATGCAGAAGTTCCAAGTGTAATGTAAACAGATATCTCGTTGCTCAACTCTCTACATAGTATCCTTGCAAATTATGTCCAGATAGTAAACCCCCACCCCCACATCAAAGTGGCTTGTTCATTTGCATGTAGTTTTTTAAGGAAAAAAAATCTAACCACTAACTAGTGATTAAATTATAATGAAATACTTCGTTAAAAAGAAAAAAAAAATGGTGTAATTCTATAATGGATCTTAAAAATGTATTTCTTTAAAAAAAAAAAAAAAAAAAAAAACTATGGTTTTGTTACATATCGAAGGTGTTCGATCAATGACCGAGAGGGAGGGGACAAATGCAGAAAAAAAAAAAAAAATCTGATAAATATTTTGGCATTTGAAAAAGGAAAAGTGAGTCGATCTAAAGGCATTTCGTTTGATTTTAAAATTTAAAAAAAAAAAAAAAAAAAAAAAGAGAAAAAAAGAGAAAAAAAAGCTTCTTGAAATAATTAAAAGGTTGATCATTTAATAATGAAAATCATTTAACGCATGTATGGAAATTAAAACATAAAATAATGAAATAAAAAATGTATACTTTTTTGTATAAAAAAAAGTTGCGTACGAACACGTGCGCAACAGTAAAAAAAACAATCACAAAACGAATTCCACAAAATTAGTGAAACAATTTGTTTAATTACAAAAACGATAAAATATTGAAATTATTTCATTTATTCACGAAAACAATCATTCAATTTTCCGTATTAAATGATTAAAAGCTAAAATAATTGAACAAAATAAACTTTTTTCCTAAATCTCGAGTGGGTGTGGATGTTTTTTTTTTTTTTGTTTTTTTTATATTTCTTTTAGATGGAACTTGTTTCTATAAAAAAATAAAAAAAAAAGTTGATTTTTGTTTTTATTCAGTTCTTTATAAAAGGGCTTAACCTGAAGTTTTATCTAGAACTGTTTGGTTTTTCAGAGAAAAAATATTAACCGTCTCTTATGAATTGTTTGGTGTTCGCACGCTATTCAACGAAACACGTGTAAGACAAAATAAAATATTATAAAGAAAAATGTAAACTAATATATATTAAAGGAATTTAGAACTATTCTTTACTTTTCTTTTTTACCGAAGTAAAACTTATTTTATAATTTGTTATACACACACACACACACATTTTTTTCCAGAAAAGGTGTGCATTTAAAAATTAAAAAATAAAAAAGATCGACCTGAAATCTTATTTTATGAATTCAGCAAATATCTTTTTGGAATGGTTTTATCTTTATGAACTCCAAAATCTCAAAAGGAAATGAAAAGATTTGCTTCGTTCATGAAAAGAATTTTTACTTCGAAAACCACTTGTTTTTCACAAAAATGGTGAAAATTCAATGATTTAAACATTTTTTAAAAGGTAAAAAGGAAAATATCTTTGACCTAAATTAATCATTTTTTTGTTTTACTCGTTCGTTAGTAAAAATCGTATTTTGATTTTCTCCATCTTCGAATAGTCATTTCATAATTTCAACATAAACGACATTTTGTGAGGACAAAATCATTTTCGAATCTAGACATTTTTTTTTCTTTCACAAAAATAGAAAGTGTCCATCTTTTAAAGAAAATTATTAAACGGGTTTGCAAATAGGCAAAAATATATGAAAATTTGATTTTCTTCCCCCCACATGTTCATTTTTTTTTTTTATTATTATTATTTACTCTATTTATGCAATGTTGTCCCAGTGCCTATGAGGAGGATTGCTTCAACAAAATAATTCAATAACAAACTGAATTTTTTTTATAGGATTTTTTTTTTTTTTTACTACATTTAGATTTTATTTTTATTCTGTTTTAAGAAATATTTCATTAATTGTAAAAAAATAAATAAAATAAAAGTGCTTATGCATCTAGTATATCGCAGTATTTTTTAATATTTTAAAGTTAAATTCAAGTATTTAATTGTTAGGTGAAAGTACAGAATAGTGCCAAAACAGTCTCCTCTCCGTGTTAAGAATGGCTTTCTAAATAACGTAATCATTTCAGCACGATACAATAATTGCGATCAGTATCTTAAAATAATAATTATTAATAAATGTTTATCTATCAACGTTGCGTAGATGCGAGAAACACCAGATATTTAGTCTAATATTTATATTTTAAATGCGAAATAAGTTTTTTTGCAAGTGGTGTTCAAAAATACAACT
>NC_136517.1:22915862-22935862 GCF_053919585.1 Euprymna scolopes
TGCAGGTTTATGTTTGTACTATCTGTCTGTGTGTTCAAAATTCATTTGTTTGCATAATTGACAATGCACCGCCTTCTCCACTTGATCGTGTCTATTTTTATATTCTTTTTATGATAATTTGCTGCATTCACTTATTATGTTGTTTATTGTTTCGTCTCTTTGTCCACAAATCTGCATTTGCTGTTTTCTTGCGTCTTGTCGATCCTTGCTTTGATGTGGTTGGTTATAATTGCATTATCTTGTGCAGGTGTTATTAGTGATTCAGTTTCCTTGTAAAGATTTCCTTTTTGTAGCCATTTCCAAGTGTTTTTGTCAGTCTCTTCTTTTGTAATCCTTATGAATCGTCCATGTAGCTGTTTCTCTTCCCATTTTTCTTTCCTCGTCTCAGTCCTAATCTCTTTTTCTATCTTGTTTATTTCATTATTATTATCATTATTATTTTCTCACTAGGAATAGTCACACAAGCCATTATCCAAGAGTGCTTTTTGAGAACAACTTGTGGTACTACCTGGAATCTGAGTGACAACAAGTCTCCCCAGATTTTCAGTACCTTCCACCTCTTTCAATAACCGTTGCAAAATATTTTGTGTTATCACAACAGCCACTTATTATTAATTTCTTGTTGTTGGTGACCATTGGTCTTCATTGGAATTTGGGTGGCAATAAAGCTCTCCAAGGTCCAAATCCTCTCTGCACTTAACCAGTGGAAGTCTGGCTAGTGCTTTCTCTTCTCGATTTTTCTATCCTCCTTGACCCTCATTATTTGGTGTGGTGCCTGTTTATGGTGACAATCACAGAAAAAAAAAGGGGGAGGGGTATCTTACGATTATAGTTTCAGTTTTTATGCTTCCATGTGATGTTTCTTTGTATTTGGCATCTGTAGCCGTTTCTTATCCAATTTGTGTGTAGTTTATGTGTGGTGTTGGTCTCCACATTCAAAGGTTTTCCTTAATATTTCTGCTGTTTTCATTATTGCAATTCGTTGTATCTTTTCTGCTATCCCATTCTTTTTTCAAAGTTTTTCAGTAGCGCTCCTACTATTAGTGGTGTTATCTTTCTTCATTTTTCACGTCCCTTTAAGCTCTCTGGCCAGTTCCATGTATTTGCTCCGCTTTTCAGTTTCCTTGATCCTAATTCTGTGGCCTGCTAGAATGGCAAAATCTACGATCTGGCAGGACTTTTCCTTCTTGTTAACTATTATGACATTATTATTATTATTATTATTATTATTATTATTATTATTATTATTATTTTAAAAATTCAACAACGTCAAATAAAACGAAATTTAAAAAATCTTATTAAAAATAATTAAATTACAAAATTAAAATCATAAAAATGCGTTTCGATTTATTCGTAAGCAATTTGAAAAGAATTTGGAAGCCTTTTAATTGCCGAATTGAATGGTGCTTGTTAAGATAGAGTTGACAGATCGATTTTTTAAATATGTCGTTTTAAGCAAAAACAATATTACAAATTTAATTGTCATGTCGAAAATAATAATATATCCAAAAATTACAAAAACTCATCGTGTAGAAGAACTGCTATTTCGTTTTTAGTAAAATAAAGTCAAACAACAAAGTCCAGTAGCAGTGTCAGAAATTTTGTGAAAACTATTGAATAATTCCACCTGCTATCTTTTGAAGCTTATAACTACTCGAAAAATGTAATTTAAACCCTAATTTTTTTTTTCAATTAAAGGAGCAGGGACCAAGGTTTCATTAAAAAAAAAAAAAAAAAAGGTTTTAAACTTCGGACTTTACAGGCAAATTTCTAAAAAAAACACTACTTTTTTTTTTGTTTTAAATTTGAATATATTATTTATTGATCTTTTATCTTCAATTTGTGATATATAAAACTTTGGTACATAAATTAATTATTTACTTTTTAATAGACATTTGAAAATGGGGGGGCGTGAATTTAAAAAAAACGTTTGTCTAAAATATTATATTCAGTTTATTGGAAAGAGCATAAAATTTCACATTGACCCTGAAAATATCGTAAAAATAGAACCAATAGAAAAATTTCGATAGATTTTTAAAGTTTAAAAATTGAAAAATACTGAACTCGTAACATTCAATTAATTTCATTACTATTTTTTTTTAAATATTTCTATTATTTTTTATACAACTTTAATAGTTTATTTTGGAAGTATAATCCATAAATAAAATAAATAACCCACCCCACCTTTAAAAGAGAAATTACAAATTTTTTATATTTTATTTGCAGTTTCGTGTTAGGGGTGTCAAAAATTCTGATACACCTAATAGTGCAGCCATGAATAAGTAATCTAAAATATTCGTTCTTAGTTATGTCCCCTGTCTGTAGGCTCTTACTGTCTACTTTATAACGTCTAAGAAAAATGCAATTTTACCCAATTTTCTGTAAAACTTATTTTTTACTATAAGTAACTTTCTACTTGATGAATTGTCATAATTTTTGGATGAATTACTATTTTCGACATGACAATTACGTACGTAATATTGTTTTTGCTTAAAACGACATATACAAAAAAAAAAAAATCGATTCGTCGACTCTATCTTAAGAAGCACTGAAAGCTATTTAAACTTAGTTTAAAACTCTGAGCAAATCTTCATGCATCAAAATTGCAAGTTTAATTTTATAAATAGAAATTAAAACAACATTCAAACGTTTAAACGTAACAATGGATTGTAAAATACAAAAAAAAAATAATTACTACCGTTAAACTGTTCCCATTTACAACAGTGAGATATATCTGAGGAGGGCGTTTCCAAAATATCATAACACTAACAGGGAGATCCGGCGTTGTTCGAGATTGAATGAGAATTAACAAATGTTCCACCCTTCCATACTTTTATTGTCATCGAAATTTGTGAAATAGATCATTTTTCAATCAAATTGATTGATTGCCTGTTCTGGTTAGGATCTACCCCCACCCCACCTCACAGTCTACCAGGAGGAAGTTTCACATGCCTCCCTGCAGTGACTTAATCTACATTGAACTGTAGAGAACCTACTGTTGATTATATAAAATTATCTGTCAATAATGGCTTCGCTTAAAGTTTAAAATGCAAAAGTCAAGTATCATGGATCAGTTGTGCTCTAAAAAGAAACATTCATTTCGAACGCACCCCTATCTTATAAAAGAACTTACTGTTGATTTTACAGTCTGGGCTTTTCTGCTCAGCCGGTGATGAAATTTCTCACATGCATTTGTGATGTTAGGTTGTATAAAAGTGTTAACATTGTTCAACATCTGACTTCCTTCTTTAATCGGATTTTTTCACTTATCGATTTTCGGTACTTATCGGATGCATTTTGATACAAAAGCTATGTAAGAACACTCCCAGACACATTAAGGACTTCCGTGTGAACTTTGAACTTGGGAATTCCTTGAATTAGACTGCAGCAATACTCCGGGGAAAGGGCATCCCACTTTTCTTTAATTTTTGTCCAAAGTTCTTCCAAATTTGAAATTTTATCATTGCGTAGCTATTGCTTGATGTAATGCCATACGTTTTTGATAGGATTGAGGTTTGGAGATTGTGCAGGCCAATCCAAACACGGAATATCATGCTCTTCCAGGAACCTCTTAACATTGCCAGCTATGTGAATGGGAACATTATCCTGCATGAAGATGGGGTTATCATCCAAACTCCGACCAAAGTAGGGTAGAAAATGCTCAGTCAACATATTAATATACTTGGTCGAATTAATTCGACCTTGCAAGCGAACTATAGGCCCTGGACTATTGGTACTAATAATACCCCACATCAAAACTGAACCTCCACCACCTTTAGCGTTGAAACTGAGCACCTAGGATTAAATTCTTTGTCTTTCCAACGATGGATGTACTACCTACCATCACTGCTTCGCCTGTTGAACTTGCTTTCATTGCTAAAAAGCACTTAATACCAATATGAAGAGCCATGATCTGCATTGTATCTGACGAAGTCCAGATGGCACTTTCTGTTCTTTACAGAAATCATCGGCTTGCATCTTGCAACATATCCTCGCAAATTAAATTCCTTTAATCTATTCTTGACAGTAAAAACAGAGCACTTTTTAACAAGATTGCACTGTTGTTGGATTTGGGGAGCCATTTCAAATTTGTTTCTTAGGCTACGGATCTTGATAGCATTGTCTTCCCTGTTAGAAGTAACTCCAGTACGACCAGATTTAGGAGCATCACGAACACTGCCAGTGTTTTGGTGGTTTTGCACAGTCTTTTGTACAGTTTTCTCATCACATTTCAATCTGCAGCCGATTTCTTGATTGGATAAAACAGAAAGGTGGAGATTAATGAGCTCCTGGCGTCACTAAGAGAAAGTCGTAGCATATAGACTAAATGTTACGTTGTATAACCTGAAACAACAACAATTACGATTAGAGATGCTTTGTTGTTTGTTGGTGGATATTTTAAACTGATTTAGGGCCGATAATTTAAGCTGGTTTTAAGCAAATTTGTTGCTGCGGACTTTCTTTTTGCCTCCTCAATTTGAAGTTATTTTTTTAAATTGATGTGAACACTAGAATATTTCAATTAAAAGTCAAATATGAACAGGTAAAATTATAGAGGAATAAAAGGCAAATCAAATGAGGTATAGGCTGTTTAAGCAGATACATTAAATTTGCAGTTTTTGAAAAAATTACAAGTGCGGACTTTCTTTTTGCCGGCACTGTATGTATGTTAGAGAATAGCTGACCAGAAGCAGTAAATTACCTGTTTATCTCTCTATCTTTTTTTTTTTTAAATTAATTTTCACCCCAAACAAGGCACAGTGGCACTTTGAAGTAGAGGGCTACTATCGGGGACATAAGTTGTAGGGGCATTATGAAGGGAGATGAGTAGCAAGATGTTTGTTCACATTACACTTGAACTTCTGCATATTAGCACAGTTGGGAAAGCAGAATCCCGGAAGGGAGTTCCAAAGTCTTGCAGTTCTGGGGAAGAAACTATTGGAGTAAAAGGCTTTCTTACACCTAGAGATATCTACTGTAAAGGGGTGGGACTTAGTTGCTTGTCGGGTTTGTCGGGGGTAGTCATGTTAAAGAGGTACAAGTGCTTGCAGTTCGTCAGAGCATTCACCATTAAAGTATTTGTAGAACAGGCAGACGGCTGCAACATTTCGTCGATGGGACTGAGGCTAAAGCTTAGATGACAGTTCAGGACCTATCAGGTTGGCGACTCTCTTTTGAACCCTGTCCAGGAGTGAGAGACAAGCAGCAGATGCACCAGCCCAAATGTGACAACAGTACTCCATACATGGGCGAATGGTTGCCTTATAGAGGTATAGGATACTTTGAGGCATAAGTAGTTTTCTAGCATGATAGAGAGAGCCCACCTTCTTTGCAGCAGCCTTAGTAATGCTCTCAATGTATCTATTCCAGTTCATGTTCCCTGTAAACGTTAGCCCGAGGAGTTTAAAAGAAGTACTTTCAAGTAATGTGTTCTGGGCCATTGCTATTGGTGGTAGAGAAGGTTTCTTGTAATTATTGAAGGAAACAAGCTTAGTCTCAGCAGCATTGAATGTGACCATCCATTTTTTGTTCCCATTAGAGATTGGAGGTTATTCTCTAGTGTTTCTGCCATTTCCTTAGATATGTGTTCATTTGTTTTCCCCTCATATCTGTTATAGAGAATGGTGTCATTAGCAAATATACCCATCTCCGAAACAATTTTATCAGGGAGGTCATTTATGAATATCAGGAATAGTAAAGGTCCAAGGACAGACCCTTGAGGTACTCCCACATTTATATTATATTGTTTAGATGTACGACCGTTGAGGATAACTTGGATTTTTCTCTTACTTAAGGAGTTAATTGCATTATGTATTCTTCCAGTGATACCATATGATCTAATTTTCCTTAGAAGACCATAGTGCCATACCCTGTCAAAAGCCTTAGATATATCGAGGGCTACCACTCTACCCTCCCCTGTTTTGTCCAATGAACGGTATATGTGTTCAGAGATTATGTTACGTTGTTGCTCTATAATAAAGGGTTGCGTGTTTGATGTGTCATCTCTAATAATGGATTAGAAGAGATGACGTGTTATATTATATATTTATGTTGTATCATAAAGGGAATCGTGTGTGAGTGACATGTATTTTCAGAACCTACCTCTGCTTCTTAGATGTTGGATCATCTGGAATTTCTCGTCCTGGAGGCAGATTTGATACCTGTTTTTGGATGAAGATTCAATCACTCCAAGACAAGGAATTAGTTCTATAGTTTTTATTTCACTTTCTCAAGATGTCCTGCAGAAGGTGGAAGTGAAATCGGCCTGTGTGGGTTCTTCTTCTACACACGGCAGCGTTCGTCCCCCCCCCCCCCAGTGGAGAGGAGGAGACAATGGGAAGCCGTCCGTTGTCTTCTGTGTCCAAATCAAATCTCAACGAGTCAGCTAACCTGATCACATGACTCACACGCAATCAAATCAGCTGATCTTTTACTTCCGGCCAACATGTCTACACTATAACTCACCTCTTCCTCCCCCCCCTCTCTCTCTCTCTCTCCCTCTCTCTATTCCTTAACATTCCTTTCCCCCTTATTTATAAAAATGTATGACGAAGACATATATTTTTTTTACTACCCACTTTTACTTAGGGAATCCTAAGCTCACCCCACTGGCAAAGGAACTGTCACACCATCATTCAATAAATCATAAATAAAATAAATGAAATTACATCTACAAATAATACCATGTGGCGCGAATCCTTGCGCCCTCGAAGGTCAACAACTCTCTGTGACCCCATGGCTTCCATCTCGCATCTCAGAATCATACAGAGATCACAATATCTCTCGTCACGCTATAACGCGTTTCCACAAGCACATGACTCATACGAGATAAAAGATTTTTCTTATAATATTACGAGAGCATTTTCCTATGTCTCCCGCCGAATTACGCATCCGGAGAAAAATCCCACAAAAAAACGTCAAAAAAAAAATAATTCTACAACCATTTCGAAAATTAGAATAAATATCGACTGAACCTTTGACACTTCCAAACTTAAGAACTAGTTGACCCTTTATTCAACCCAGTAGTGTGTCTTTTTTTTTCGTACACTGCTTAATCTTATTTCTTTCTCTTTTTTAACATTTTATCATTATTATTACTATCATTATTAATTAATTAACAACATGTTCTTACTTATAAATTAATTATTATCTCAATAAATCCCACAAGGCAAAATTCACTCCTCCTCCTTCTGCGAAAAAAAAGACATGTCCAAGAACAAGAAAAAACCTGCACAATTATGCTGTGAGAAAACATCAATTCCATGAAAATATAAATTAAAGAAAAAAATTCTTACAATCATTCACAAAGTCTCATCTCACCAATAAAAATTACAAATAACAAAAACATAGATTCGTGGAAACCCAAAATTGTCCACGTCAGCACATTTTGAGGTCAGTTTACATAACCTTTGACCACCTCACAGAATCTCAAAAATAAAAAAAAAAATTTTAAATCACAGTCGTTTACAAAATATATATAGACATTTACAATTAAAATACATAGTCGTTTCTAAAAACAAAAAACGACTCACTTAAAATTTTCAGACAATCCTTCATAAAACGAAATTCAACACAAAATAACAATCGATGGAAACTAAATTTGTCCACGTCACCCAACACTTGGGGTTTTCTGAAAAAAAAATTATCACCTTTTACTCATCCGAGTGATTTCTATTATGGCCTTTTCTGCCATTTTCTCTACTGCCACTTATGCCACGTCAGGGGAACTCCATTTGCTCCCTTATGTTGGACAGAAATATATTTCGCTTTGCTATATTGAAAAAAAAATTTTTTTTTCCTGGTCGGTAACCGCGACTGCCTTTCAAGGCATATAGCTCAGCGAAACATATCGGGATTCCATCCATGGATTTTTCCATGTTGATCCTACTCGAAATCACAGAATCCCATCACCCTAAGACAACACTTGTGTTTTTTTTCTTCTTTTTTTTTCTTAATCTAAAAAAAACCATACATTTAAACATTTCATAAAACAGTTTACATACAATAATATTTTTCCACACCAGAAAAAAAAAATCTCACGAAAAAAAAACCCGTACAATTAGAGAAAAAAAACAATTCCACATTAGCAGAAAGTATCCATTGTTTCTTAACAAACAAACAAAAAAATACACATTGTCTTTTCCTAAAAGTACACAAAGCTTTTACAATTTAGCAACAATTTAACCTTATAATTTGTTTAACTTATAAATTCATAACAAATATTCGATTGACGTTTTTCTCTGGTAATCGTGACAGTCATCTCATTTCTTTTTCCCTTTTGTTTCGCCTCTGTAACTAAAGTTTATGTGTTCTGTTTCTTTTACACCAATTTGTTATCAGTTTGTCGATTGATATATCTGTTTTTTTTGGGGGTTTTTTTTTAAATTATCATATAATATAACTATACATAATTTTAATGTGTCTTTTTTTTTTTCGGTTGCGTATATATATATATGTATTTTTTTCCACTGTTTGTTGTTGTTTTTCTTTCTTTAGTTTTCTTTATCTTTTCCTTTTTTATGTGTAGCTACAATATTTTTTCTTTCTTTTTTGTTCGCATCTTTTAAAACGTTGTGTTTTTTGGGGGTTTTTTTTTCCGTGGTAACCGAAGTTCTTTTTTTTTTTTAAACCCACCCCTGCTGGGTGGTCTGGTCATTTACGGCACCAAATTGAGTGTTGTTATATTGTCTCTAATAATATGATATGAGTGTTTGTTGTATTTTATATATTTATGTTGTATCATAAAGGGAATCGTGTGTGAGTGACATGTATTTTCAGAACCTACCTCTGCTTCTTCGATATTGGATCATCTGGAATTTCTCGTCCTGGAGGGAGACTTGATACCTGTTTTTGGATGAAGATTCAATCACTCCAAGACAAGGAATTAGTTCTATAGTTTTTATTTCACTTTCTCCAAATGTCCTGCAGAAGGTGGAAGTGAAATCGGCCTGTGTGGGTTCTTCTTCTACACACGTCAGCGTTCGTCCCCCCCCCTAGTGAAGAGGAGGAGACAATGGGAAGCCGTCCGTTGTCTTCTGAGTCCAAATCAAATCTCAACGATTCAGCTAACCTGATCACATGACTCACACGCAATCAAATCAGCTGATCTTTTACTTCCGGCCAACGTGCCTACACTATAACTCACCTCTTTCTTTCCCTCTCTCTCTCTCTCTCTCTCTCTTTCTCTCCCTCTCTCTATTCCTTAACATTTACAGTTAAGATATCTGCTGTGGAACGGGCTTGCCTAAATCCATATTGTTTGTCGGTCAGGAGTTTAGCAGCTGTTAGGTGTTGGACTAGGGCTTGATTATCTATCTATCTATCTATCTATCTATCTATCTGTCTATCTATCTACATAATTATCTATCTATCTAGCGATGAATGGACAACAGAGACTTGAATCATCATGTTTTGACAAGTTGTCAAACTTTGTCAAACTAGGGACTGGAAGTCACATGTCACATGACATGTGTTCTGGTTTGCGCAAACATAGTTAGGAGTTAGATTAGAGATACTGAAGAAAACAGGTAGGCTAAAAACGAGTCTCTTCATGACGGGAGTCTCAAAATGGAGACAGAATAATTCCCCTCAAGCTAAAGATCGTCGATTACTCGTTTCTGCTATTATGAATACCTGGAAGTGAATAAAATACATAACATTTTACATCGTCTTGGGTCTTGTCTTGAAGTGTTCCTTTAAACAGATTCCAGCTCCCCCATGGGCGGTTGACGAATCATCTAGAAGAAACAACAGCAGAAACAGGTATGTCATCATGTATGTGTATGCAATATGTTCTGATACGCAAGCACGCACTAACACCTATATGAGTCATGGACCGTAAGATAGACAGTTAGGATGAGGACAACACAATGTTACAAGATATGTACATATGGTCCATTATGATAAGAACATAACAGACATTTATTAGTGTCAGGTGTACATTTAACTATATACACATATACATTTAATTTAGTGCCGTTCCACAACACAAATACATCACAAATGCACGTATATATGACATGTGTGTGTAAATATTTAACCGATAAACTACTGGTCACATAACACTGAAATTAAAAGGAAATAGTAATCATACACCCAAGATGGTTTATAAAAAGTAAAATCTTTGTTTGGATGGATAAATAAGACATACAGAAATATATTGGTAAGTTGAAATGCAAAATGTTAATTTCAACTTACTGGCATATTTATACTACATTTGGACGTGTGCAAATTTATTCATAGCTTGAAATGGTTTAATGTTAAATCTTTCTTATCTATGTGTTGATAGCTCAAATGGTAGGGAACTTAGCTTGAGCACTAAATGTTTTGGTTTCGATTCTAGCTGATGGCACCCAAGTCTTTTTTTTTTTTTTTAACATTTGAAATCTGTACTATATGCGAGGTGCCTTCAATAAGTTTCCAAACTTTTTCCGTATGGGCACTTTTATTGATAGTGCACACATGAAACTCTAGTCCTCTTTGAATTAATCTCCTCCGGCTGCAATGCACTTGTTGTACCATTCCAACAACTTCTGGAAGGCACCATGGAAGTTCTCTTGTGTGAGCATGTCAATGAGCCTCATCACAGCCTCTTTCATCTCCTCAATTGTATCATAACAACAGCCGCAAAGATTTTCCTTGAGCTTAGGGAATAACCAAAAGTCACAGGAAGCAAGGTCTGAACTACAGGAAGGGTGAGAAACTGTCTTAATGCCCATCTTAGTCAAATAGTTTGTGATCTTCTCTGAGTACCACTGGGACAAACTTTCTGCAAATCTTCCACATCTTCAGTTCATCGCAAATAATCATGTGAACAGTTCCCACACTGACATCAAACTGTGCACTTATTGTCTCTATAGACACACGACGGTCCTTATTCATGAAATTCTTTATTTGGCCAATCAACTCTGATGTTCTGACTTCCTTACTCCTTCCCTCACAAACTCTCTGCCTTCCTTGAATCTGTTATGCCACTCAAAAACTGACACTCAGTTCATGCAAGATGGTTCAGAAGCAGTCTGAAGCATTCTATACATTTCTGCTGCACTTTCCCCGAGTTTAAAACAGAATTTTATTGCATATCGTTCTTCTAATGTGTCCTCACGTCCAGGTTGCATTTTTGAAATTCACCAAGTGTGACAATCAGGTTTTAGTAGGGTGTATTCCAATACCTGCTGTAGCTGTTTATGTGAACCTGAAATGATAAAAATTGGTCAGGCAAGGCCGGGCGCCTCTTTCTCTACTAGTAAGAAAATAAAAATAGGAAGTTATCAGTTACGTTAGAAATGGTCAAAGACATGATACATTGTCTGATAGTTTATTAATAAAGAGATTTGATTGGTGTGTGCTTTTAATTTTTAAGGAATCTGTTTGTGTGTGCGTGTGTGTGTCTGTGAGAGAGAGAGAGAGTGAAAGAGAGAGAGAGAGAGTGTGTGTGTGTGTGTGTGTGTGTGTGAGAGAGAGAGAGGTTCGCTAAATCAACTTTTTAAGAATAAGGTTTTACTCTTTTAGGCGATTAGATTACGTTTTAATATGCCGAAAAACTCAGTGTAAAGAAAATAAATTAAGTTAAACGTGTAGTTTCCCCAACACATGTAATTTTAATGGTCAAATGATATGCAGTAATTCAGACATTGTACTTATTTTAAAGATTATGACATGCTGAACCTATTGGCGTTAAAATCTATTTTTTATTATAATTGGCAGAAAAACGTTTTTGTTAAATTAGGCGACATACTGGCATAAATCTAAGATGGGCGTCTCTAAAATTAGTCAATATAAAAATTGGAATCGAGAAAAGTTCAGACCAAAAAAGTGAAGTCTTTTAGTGAATTTGATATGATGCATTAAAAGACTTTATTTATTTTCAAATAATTTAATTTTAAAAAGAATTATATTGTAAAGTAAATTATTTTATCTAACTCACTAAAAGATGTACTTCTTTTCATTTGACCTATTTTCCACTTCCATTTTTTATATCAACTAGTTTCAGTTACGGCCATCTTGGATTTATACCAATACTAGCCTGGGTGCCCAGCGTTGCCCGAGTGTTTTGAGGTGTGTATTGAGCAAAAAAAAAAAAAGTGGTAATAGGCAGGCAGGCAGGCAGGTTTGAACCCGTATCACGAAGGAGGAAAATAACATGAAAGAAAAAAAAAACATGATGTCTTTGCTGTTGTGCCAATCACCAAACCGGAATTGATGTTTGTTTAAATTGAGACTAGTCAATCAAAAAGAGGGGATGACTTTCGAAAATATCAGAAAAAACATGACCCCTCCCTGTAGAAAAGTGCCCAGTTGAAGGTGAAGGAATTAATGCTTTTAGCCAATTTTTTTATATTTGTCACCCGAAGGGTTGAGCTTCAAAACAATACCAATCTCATGAAAATCTGTGGCCTTTGTCGAAATTTTTAGGCAGACATACATACAGACATACAGACATACATACATTTAAACAGACAGGTGAGATTCCTATAATAGATGTCAGCTAATTAATTTAACAAGTGTTTTATTTTTCTATTTCACAGGTAATAGTAAATTGATTATAACGCCAAATATCTCATTCACCATGTCATAAACTTGTTTACAAAAATACAATTCTTGAGCTATTGACTATTGTTAGAGAATGGATCGAGAGAGAGAGGGAGGGGGTCTGTGTAAATTATATTGTAGACACGTTGACAGGAAGTCAGGATCAGCTGATCGGATTGCATGTGAGTCACGTGATCAGGTTAGCTGAATCGAGGAGATTTGGTTTGGACTTAGAAGGTGATGGACGGCTTCACAGTCGTCTCCTCCCCTTCACTGGGGGGGGGGACGCTGACGTGTACCACGCAAGCCAGAGATTCACTTTCTATCCTTCTGTGAGACATCTGGAAAGTGAAATAAAAACTATAAAACCAATTCATTGTTTGGAGTGAAATGAATCTTCGTCCTCAAAAGAGGTACCAGTCTCCCCTTCAAGACGACATTAATTCAGATGGACTAACATCCACGATGCAGAAGGTATGTCTAAAATACATGTACCACACACACACACACACACACACAATGGCATATGAACAAATAGACTGAACAACTACACCTTTTACACCTCAAATTAAAAAAGCACAACTTCAAATTAAAAAACACAACTTCAAATTAAAAAAACTAAACTTCAAATTAAAAAACATAACTTCAAATTAAAAAAAGACAACATCAAATTAAATAAACCCAAGTTCAATTTAAAAGCACGTGACATTATGTTAGAATTATTCATACTCAAACTTTGTAAGGTAATTTGCATAACATCACTTATGCAAATTACCCACTATTACTT
This sequence comes from Euprymna scolopes, assembly GCF_053919585.1. Taxonomy (NCBI): domain Eukaryota; kingdom Metazoa; phylum Mollusca; class Cephalopoda; order Sepiida; family Sepiolidae; genus Euprymna; species Euprymna scolopes. Next base: position 22,929,181 of record NC_136517.1, read on the forward strand.
GTAGTTGCTCGCAACAATAAAAAAAGAAAAGTTTCTAACAATTAACATTACAATAATTTAAAATATGGAAAATAACAATGGATCTCCGGTAGTTGTGCGATCAAGTAGAGGAGTCAAGAGAGGCACAGTACGTGGTCAGTACAAACGCAATCGAAATTCTCCTAAGCGTCGGATTCTGGAAGCCGCTCGAAATAGCAGGGACTGGACAACTGTCGCAGAGTACTGTGGGATGAATAGGAACACCGCGTACGCCTGGGTGAATAAACAGGCCAAGGGGCAAGACGTGGAGGATAAGCCGCGGGGTGGAAGGCGACATGGGAAAGTGAATCCGGACATGGTCAACAACATGCTTGATATAATCGGAGAAGATCCTACCATCACTCTCAAGGAGTTGGCCTTGAAGATTTCGGAGATGCATGGAATCAACCCCCCAATCAGCGTTACTACCATAAATAACCATCTCGATGGTAGACTCTTCACTGTAAAACGGGTTCACAAGCAAGCCGAGAATGTCAACACTCCGGAGAATAAGGTAAAACGTCGTATCTATGTAGAAAGGGTTATGGCCGCATTGGGAGCTGGTAAACATGTGGTGTATTTGGATGAGTCAAACGTGAACTTATTTTGTACTCGGACCGTTGGACGATCCGCGAGGGGCCAGAGAGTGGTGCTACATGTTCCAGGCTCGAAAGGTCCAAATATTCACATGGTTGCTGGTATTAGTCAACAGGGACTCATCAACTTCACCCGCAGGCGTGGCGCCTACAAGCACCCGGATGTCAACCAATGGGTTGCAGAACTACTCAATTCTGTCTTCGCAATGGGATATGATGCCGGACAGGTAGCCTTGGTAATTGACAACGCCCCGTGCCATTCCCGAGTGGAACAACTACACGACCAGGCAGCTTTTGCAGAAGTGGAGTTTATTCGCTTGCCTCCATACAGCCCGGCTCTCAACCCCATCGAAATGGCCTGGTCAGCCATCAAAGCCGTCATCAAGAGGGATCTACCGAGCGTTATACATGTGCCACAACCGGAAGATATCACAAAAGTGGAGCACCGTCTTCGTCTTGTGGAGACCGCCATCGACCGAGCCTACCAAGTGGTAACTCCTGCCATGTCTCAGGCATTCTGTAATCGGGTTCAACGCCATCACGCTAGATGTCTCAGGGAAGAGGACCTCCCTGTTGGAGAATAAATGGTTTATCTATCATGTAATAAAATTTTAATTTAATTTGAACTTGGATTTTTTTAATTTGAAGTTGTGTATTTTAATTTGAAGTTTAGTTTTTTTTAATTTGAAGTTGTGTTTTTTAATTTGAGGTTGTGTTTTTTTAATTTGAACTTTAGTTTTTTTAATTTGAGGTGTAAAAGATGTAGATGATCACACAACGTTAACTCTGATTAGACGATCACACACGATCCCCTTTATGATACAACAACACAGCACTACTGCTTTTTTTTTATAACTACACATTTACGAAATGTAGAATTTAAAGTGGGAGATCAGTTTCGTATACAAATTTAACAGTTACACATGAAATTTCTTGATCTGATAATTTTATCAGAAAGACAATATGTAGTAGCTCAAAAATGGTATTTTTTTCAGATTAGGACAAGCTGAACGCATTGAGTTTCAGCAGTAATGATATGGTTCTCCTTCCCTTTTTCAAGAAAGATGATCAACGCTTGCGTATCAATTACAGGGGCATCAGTTTTTTTTATATCAGATCAAAGGTCTTCATGTTCATGATCAGATGACTGTAATACTCCTCCAAACCAATGTGGCTTCTAGCCTGCAAGAGGCTGAACAGGTCAAATTTTTACACTCTGGAGAACGCTTGAACAATGCTGGTGCTGCCAACAGTGCATGGTCATTTGCTTTGTAGATTTTGCTGTAGCATTTGACTCCATGAAAACAGGTGCACTAGGGGAGATAAGCATGCAGATGGATTTCCACTCAGCCAAAGAATCCGTGTGCACAAAAATTTGGTGCTATGGCCGAGAATCAAAGTTACACAAGAAGTATACACACACACACACACACACACACACACATGATACATTGGTATCCACTCTGAAGTTAGGCAGTGTTGTTTTCTTGTGGCCATACTGTTTAACTATGCCATTTACTGAATTACCCACACTGCATGAGTTTCTTGGTGTCTTTGTTGTCCACAACTTTCTCCTGACTAACTTTGATTGTGCTGATGACATAGCCATTCTCGGAAAAAACTATACTGAGATCCAAACAACCATAGACAAAATGCACCACTTCACATCTAAGATTGATATGAAGATAAATGCTATGAAAACAAAAATCTTCTTCACAGGATTCCTACTGTCCAAGAAAAGCAGGATTTTTCTAAATGAGGAAACCCTAGAAGATGTCGATCGCTTCAAATACCTAAGTTCAATATTTGTTGCCACGGGTCAGGAATACGACGACATCAATGTCAGAATCAATAATGCCTGGCATGCTTTTCATTGTTTTACAACCACGTCTGTGGTTTTGCCCCAAGATCACAATAAGCAGGAAAGTCCGGATTTATTAAGCGCTTGTTTGTGTAATCCTTCTCTACAGCTGTGAGACCTTTCCGATGAGAGCTGCAGGTCTCAAAAGGCTGGTAGTGATACTGCATCTACTAAATTCTGCAGCTCCATTGGCATCGTTTTGTCTCCAATACACAAATCTGAATGTGATACAGGATCATCCCCCTCAACCTAGCACTTTTAAAGAGGAGACTTTGTTGCAGTCGCAAATCACTACTCCTTTGTTATTGCAAGTAACACCCACTGGTCAGCAGAGCCAGACACAAAACCATTTACTCCCGGAAATATGCCATGATCATGCATGCTAAAAATAACAACAACCATTTTCAAACAAGAAAGATAAAATGCAAAATCATCATCTTTCATAAACTAAACAGAAACAAAAAACTATTATTTCGAACTTACATTAAAATAAACACCAAAGACACTTTTAACTGTAAGTAATATGGTGTGAAAATAATTATAGTCATTCGTTGTTCAATGTTACCATCACTGGCTATGGAGCCTGTATCATTAACTGCTCTCCATAAAACTAGCAACTTTCACAACAAATCTCCAGTTCAGCTCAGGAGCTAGGACTGTTCCCATCTCGACAATTCTCATCAAGAGAGTGGCCCTACACCGTGGGGACACAGGTCAGTAGCAGCAGTACCTGGACAATTCTTTTCAGGGCTACTCAACAAACTAATTATGCGAGTCACAAACTAACTGTATAAGATACACATTCCACTCGCTACTGCTGCCTGCCTCCTGATGGCTCCCCTTCACAGTCTACCACTATAGCTCACTTCTGCAGCTTACAGCGACTCAGATTACTCCTGCAGTGACTCCAGCATCTTCAGTTCACTCCTGCATCTCCAATGCTTCCAGCCACTAACTTCTGTGGCTCATTGATACCTGGCTATCTGCTTCAGTGTCCATTAACATCCAGTTACCTGCTCCAGTGCCCACTGACGTCTGGCTATCCACTCCAGTGCCCACTGATGTCTGGCTACCCATTCCAGTGCCCATTAATGTCTAGCTACTCATTCCAGTGCCTATTAATCTACCTAACGGACTCAAGAATCGGGAAGATGGCGGTTCTTGTTCCAGCTGATCTTAAATCCATTTGCCGTCCATTTTATCTTTTTCTTGTTAAAAATAAAACACGATATCCTATTGTCTTTAACCAAACATCTGTGTTTGTCGTCCTTCTTTGCTATTGCCTCCTGTCTACTTTATTAGTTGTATGGTCGATTGGCACCTTCAAATTGCTTTTTGGCCCTCTGCAACAAGTTTATTACCTAGCACATCCGCTCCTCTTCTGATGAAAAGCATTAGGCTTTGAAATGTTTGGCATAAAGAGCTTTCATAACGCCTACACACAGTATTGTATTCCTTTATTACAAATTGATCAATAAATCTATATGCACCAGTATATATTTTTCTATTATCAATTTCTTTTACTCTCATATATAAACTCCATCTGCACATAAAGCTTTTTATTGTATCGAAGAGTCTCCAAGCAAAGAATCCTTATATAATTCTTTGATCCCCCTTATATATATATATATATATATATATATATATATATATATATATTAGTGTTCAGACGATGAATCGGAATTAGGAATCGGAAAAATCGGAATTTTTGATGATATTGGAATTGGTATTAAAATTGGAAAAATGTGTACCAATTTTGCGATGCCAAAAACGATTTCTTTATTTATCTTTTATTTGAAATATATGCATATTTAACATGTAATCCTGACAAAATAAGAAGTTTATACTTAAATATTTAGAGATTTATAAAGAATCGGAATCGATAATTGTATCAGAATCAGGAATTTAGTACAGAATCGGTAATTGTATCAGAATCGGGGGAAAAATATTGGAATCGTCCCATCACTAATATATATATATATATATATATATATATATATATATATATATATATATATATATATAAAATAAAATGATTAAAAGGAAAGTATTTCTTCGAAACTCCACAGATTAAGGATTACCCACTTATTAAGTGTTTCCTTTGCAGATTAAATATGTTTTTAACTCTTTTTCAAAGTGTTTTTAAACATGTTTCAACTATTTGCTCTTATATATATATGTGTGTGTGTGTGTGTGTGTGTGTGTGTGTGTGTGTGTGTGTGTGTGTGGCATGATGCGGACCGAGCGATGCCGAGTGACCTTGCTAGTCGACACGAATTCAGAGGAATTCGCACGGCTGAATTCTAATGATGATGATGATGATGGTTTGATGTCGTTTTAAACAGAAATGTCTATGGGATTTTGTCAGAAAGAAAAAAAAACAAATAATTGTTCTTATCTTATTGCTATTGTATATCCGTTAACAATGAAAAGGTTGTTTTTGGACCCTCTGTTTAGCGATATGAAGAAATCCAGAGATTCTTAAGCTGACAGCTTGGGGTTGGAATCGGGGGTGAGGGGTCGCCGCCAGGCATTTTCGACCTGGAGGTGACTAATAGCTCCTAATTACATGATAAGGAACACCTCAGTGCAATGAGGGTTAAAAATGGGGATAGATAAAGCCGAAAGGAGGAGTAGAAAGCAGGGAAACAGAGAGAGGGAGGAAATTCAAAAGAGGAAAGGAAAGAGAGAAAGAGTGACTCCAAAAAGGTGGAAGGAGGAATTACTGATTTGATAAAAACAAGACACTTGGCTAATTGGGGTCTGTTTTCGCTGATCCCTTTCCATAGACTGACGGTAGATGAAGAACGGAGAACTTGGTAAAAGAAACAAAACTGCCAGCCCCCTAAGTTGCGTGACTAGGCCAGTGTGTAACTATTATATTGTAAAGTCAAAGACAATAATCAATTCTGTGTTAAGAAAACACAATTAAGTTTTGACTTTCTTTTCTTTGATTGGAGCGCCGTTGGGAATGCAATATATTTCTCCGATAGCCCAGATGACGGTTGGAAGCTGATTTGAAAGCGGAACTGGAGAGCGACTGACGGCGAAGACGAATTCGACCACTAGACAAAACCACGGGTAACGCCACAGGTATCGGCTATGGGTGCATTTCAATCACGAGCCTATGCACCTGAGCTGAGCTGCACTGGAGGGGTTACATATATATATATATATATATATATATATATATATATATATATTACTTCCAGGTAATTTCTCTACATACTTCAAATATTTATCTATTTCCCTCAATTCATCCATTGAAATTTTGGCACTTGGTATATGCATGTACGTTATATTCCGTATCAAATCGCTCTCATTTTTTTTTAATGATGTTTACTCTTAATAGAAATATTCGACAAAATTAAGATTATCTGTATGTGTTGTGTTGTTGTCTATGCCCAACTCTTATAGAAGTATCACCTTTAGTATGACTTAACCAAAACAGAGAAAACAGAATTTAATAATCAGCCTAAACTTAAACTTCAATTTTAACTTTTTGTTCTAATTGAAACCAATAGTTTTCTCTACTATATTAAAGCACTCTTAGTCGTAAATTTCAAATCGCCAACTCTAAACTCTGACTAGTTTCAACCTCTCACAAGCACCAAGTACATCATAAATTTAAACAGTAAAGAATATGCACCGTTATATAACATAAACTTCAAGACTAACTCTGAAATATTTTTATTTAAACCTACTCCAAATGAATAAAAACATATATGTGTGCATGGATAAATATATATATATATATATATATATATATATATATATATATATATATATATATATATATATATATATATATATATATATATATATAAGTAAGGTAATTGATAATTTATAATTAAAATTAAAAATTAAAAACCGGTTTCATAAGGAAGAACAAACAAAATAAATAAACTGTACGATCGTTTCGGAAACAATATTTTTATTGAGATGGACAATAAGTCTTGGACAATAATTTTATCATATAGTTTTTTGAAACAAAGTCTCCTTGTCAGCAAAAATATTGGGTGTTTTTTTTTTAAAGACACCAAAAATAAACCTAGCATTTTTTTAAGTAAGGCAGATGCATATTTTAATGGTTCACCTTCTAAACGTCGTAAGTATCATCGTCAATGCATTCATTGAGATGGTAAACAGATGTATCATTTTGTTTGTTCTTCCTTATGAAACCGATTTTTAATTTTTAATTTTAATT
>NC_136517.1:22940862-22978362 GCF_053919585.1 Euprymna scolopes
GGGATATAGAGAAGCTATGTGTTGTGCTACTCGCTACATCTGTGTAATTGGAGAATCCAAGCCAGTTACTGTGGTGGATATTGAAGTCACCAAATACATGTACTTGTGTGCTAGTATCGAGGGAGAGTACTATATTTATGCTGTCAGAGACTTTGTTTATTAGGGTACAGTCCTGGGTTGAGGGAGAACGGTAGAGAAAATACAAGTAGCTAATATCATGTTATGGAATGGCAGTCTCTGACACCTGACAAGAATATTTTGGGGAAGGCTGGGTGCTTGAGCATCGAGGCAATGGTGATGAGGAACCAGTTGCGCTGGGTAAGTGACGTTGTTCGAATGGAGGATGTGAGGCTGCCTAAGCAGTTCTTTAACGTCGAGCTTAAGACTGGGAAACGTCCTCAACATTTACAAAAAAAGCGTTTCAAGGATTGCATAAAGGACGATCTTAAAGCTTTTAAGATTCCTGTTCAGAACTGGGAGGCCCTGGCAGAATGCCGGCCTGAATGGAGGAGGCTAGTTGGAGAGGGTTCTGAATTCTTTGCAAGGAAAAAATTACTCATGCTGAACTCAAGAGAAGCCTTCGGAAGGGGAACGTGTCGGTTTTGCCCATTGAATTGAAGAGTTGGAAATGTGAGGCTTGTAATTGCGTGCTCCTCTCAAAAACACATGCCACGAGCAAAGTGAGCAAAAAAAAAAAAACGGAGCCAGAAGTGAAACAAGTTTTAACACACAACTTTGTCTGCCATACGTGTGGCAGACTGTGTAAGTCTAATGCTGGTCTGAAAAGTCATCTTTGGGCTCACTGACGGGGTTTAGGTGTCGCTGAGGATTGACCTGATGACTACGATGAGGTTGGTGGGGAGCATTGGGATGGCTAACGTCTGTAAAGACAATGCAGTTAGTATGTTTTTTTCTTTTGTTTTTTTTTACATGGAGGTTACCACTTATTAAGGCCCGGAAGCCACTCGGGGATAAGGGTTATTGCATGTACAGTAATCAATGAGATAGTATTGTAGTAATCATTAGTATTGGAGATTTGATAGTGTCTTACTTAAGGGGGCGGTTTGTCAGGAGTTTGCTTATGTTGGACTTGAAGATGTCCAAGTTGTAGTCGGGTGGGAAACAGGCGAACGGAAGAGAGTTCCACAGTCGTGCACTTCTGAGAAAAGAAGCTCAGCTCATGGAATCTACATTTTGATTTAGGCACAGATAAAGAGTGGGGAACATTATTGACAGTAGTTTCAGCCAGACGGGTGTTTCTCATGAAAGATTGGCGAGGTGGGGGGGAGAGATTGGAGCTCAGACGAGCACTTGCCATAGAAATAATGATAAAACAAAGACAGGCTTGCAGTATATATAAATGTAAATATATGCAGATATGTATATATATATGTATATATATATATATATATATATATGTATATATGTATATATATATTTGATTTGATTGATATATTTGAGGTGGAGAGGGCCCCCGTAAGCCATGGTGAAGGCAACCTTTCTAGGAGAAGCAAATCTCTGATATAAAAAACCATAAAGCAGGAGACCAGTACCCGCATTAAGCTGGTCTGCAGTTTAACTTGTTGCTGGCTATCTTGCTCTTGCTTGTTGCTGGATCTCAGCATTTTGAACCGAGAGAGAGACTTAGCTGTTATACAAAGCTAAGACTCTGTAACATCATCTGTGTATAGATACTCTCTCAGGCATTTATCTATTAAAATAGTCCTGTGGAAATGGAAGCCATTTTTGGGCTCATGAACTTTAAGTGTTTGAGGGAGTGGCACTCGTCTGACAAGACGTTGCAATCATTATCATATATGTATGGATGTTTATATATATATATATATATATATATATATATGGATGTTTATAAATATATATATATATATATATATATATATATATATATATATATATATATATATATATATATGTTTATTTGTGTCAGGAACCAGTTTAGTCGCCGGTGACCCGACCATGAGGCAGGTAGTACTGGTTTACTCTTTTTTTTTTTTTTTTTTTTTTCCAGGGAGAAAAAATGAAAAAAAAGGGTAAACCAGTACTACCTGCCTCATGGTCGGGTCACCGGCGACTAAACTGGTTCCCCCACCAGACTTGTTTGGTGAGGAGGGTGGCTAGTCTGCCTGAAGGATTAAAAACAAGACCTTCCAAAGGGCGAATGAACCTATTTTCAGTGTTCATAGCCAACTGGCACTGTGTGTGTTTGTGTATGTATGTGTGTGTTGGGATGGAGAGGGCTCCTTTAAGCCATAGTGAAGGCAACCTTTCTAGGAGAAGCAAATCTCTGATTTAAAAAACCATAAAGCGGGAGACCAGTACCTGCATTAAGCTGGTTTGCAGTTTAACTTGTTGCTGGCTATCTTGCTCTTGCTTGTTGCTGGATCTCAACATTTTGAACCGAGAGAGAGACTTAGCCGTCATACAAAGCTAAGACTCTGTAACATCATCTGTGTATAGATACTCTCTCAGGCATTTGTCTATTAAAATGGTCCTGCGGCGATGGAAGTCATTTTTGGGCTCATGGACTTTAAGTGTCTGAGGGAGTGGCACTCGTCTGACAAGACGTTGCAATCATCATCATCATGCATATTTATATATGTATGTATATTTTTATGTATATCTATATATGTGTATACAGTAGCATCCAAAACTAAGGAACAAAATTTTAAAACCTAATATTTGTTAGAAATAACAACTGTGAAAAGCTGAAATTTTGACAAATGGTAGTCGTTATCATCCATAATAACATACTAAAATTTGAATCATATATTAGGTTTTAAAAATTTTCCCCTTAGTTTTGGATGCTACTGTATATATGTATATATGTATATAGTTATATGTATATAGTTATGTTTATATATGTATATATGTATGTATATATATGTATTTATGTAGATATATTTATATATGTATTTGTATATATATATATATATGCATGTATATATATATATATGTAAGGTCAATTAAAACCATATTCAGCTCCTTGTTCTTCTCACAAACTTTCTCAGCAACATGGCGGAGGGAAAAGATCATATCAACAGTACCCCAACCGGTAGATATCGTCAACAAGGTATTTGATTATTCTGTTGAGAATGGGTCTTGCCAAGATCTTTCCTGCAATTGATAAAAGTGAGATGCCACGATGGTTGTCACAGATTTTTCTATTGCCTTTGTTTTTATACAAGTGTTGAATTAACACATTCTTGAAATCCTGAGGGACATTTCCAGTTTGCCAGATCTTCACAAAGATACAATGTAGCATCTTCTCTAGTTTCTGACCACTGAACTTAAAAACCTCAGGAGACTCTTTGCCTGAAGAAGTTTGCTTGATAGCGACAAAAACTTCATGCAATGCTGAAAGGAAAGAGAGTTTAGGAATTTCAGGTGACTCAGTGATAGATGAAATTATTTCTCTATCAGTTGTGGAAGCATTGTTTAAAACTGCTTCAAAGTGCTCCTTTCAGCAAGTCAAAATATCTGCTCTCAGTCAGCAGTGTGCCATCACCTGCAGATATGGGAGAAACACTAGATTTGTGTGACCAAAAAACTTTTTTAATACCTTCATAAAAGGCTTTCAAGTCTTTCCTATCTGTGTTGGGGACTAGGATATATAAATACCCCAATCCCGTTACAAAAGAATAATGAAACGAATGGAATTGAAGGAAACAAAGACTCAATTGATGGATAAGATAAACGTTGTTTATTTACTGTTGAAAGAATGAACGTTTTAGTTATAACATGTGTTCATGTCCGCGCGTGTGTAACCAATGTTCGTTGCAGGGTTGGTGTTGTAGAAGAATAAGAAATGTGTGTTCATCTCACTATCGCTTGTTCGCGCATGGGAAGAGAAATGAGTGCTGTAGTGGAAATGAGAATGATAGTCCAGCGTGTAGACCAAGAAGAGGATATGAGAGTTGATATCAGTTAGTAGTCAGCTACGCGAAGGTGTTCTCAGGGACCAGTAGTAGATAGAGAGAGAAAGAGTGTGAATGTGTACATATGGTCTGTTAGCTCGTGCCCCATACATAGTAGTAAGTGGGCGTGAGGTACGCGTGTGTGCGCGCCGAAACGGCGGCGGCTAGTGCGCCGACCAGCCACCTAGGAGGCTAGTCTCGAAAAGGAAGAAGCCGGTTGTTGCTCTTTGTTTTATACTTGTTTCCGGTGGTCATTTGCGCATGTTTATAATTCCTTAGAAAGCGGAAGTGACGTCGTCCATGTGTGCGTTCGTGTGCGCGTGTGTGGGTACATATGTGTGCGTTAGCGTGTGTGTCTATACACGTGAATGTGAGTGCATGTACGCGAACATGAATATGTGTACATGTGTGACGTGGGCACGTATGTTTGTGTGCGCGTATGTATATGACATAGCTTGAAATGTGAATGTGTGTTTTTGTGTGAGACTTGAAAAAGGCTCGTACATATCAAACTGTTACATATATGTCTGGCTGATGATCATCTAGCGAGTAAAATGGACAGTTAATTTATTTATCAATGAATACGAGACACTTTGTTTATAAAAAAGACTTAGTTTATTTTACAATATATTTAATATACACACTTCAACACAATGACGGCAGTGGGGGGGATCTTGATAGGGATGATCGCGAACTTGTGTCAATTTGTGTGCCTCAGCTGTCCGTCTCTCTGACTGTCTGCTCCTTGCTTTGTTTATCTTTTCTCTTTTATTGATGTCTCTTCAACCTCTTAACCCAGTTTTTCGCCAGCTTGTTATTACACTTTTTGCTGGTTTTCATTCTGACCCGTGACCGATTTACATCATGGATCCAGGTCGCTACAAATCCGAAGATTCCATTGTTTATTTTCGTTTGCCTGGACATTAGCTCACTCGCACCTCTGCTTACATTCCTAGGGATTCCATTGTTTATTTTTGTTTGCCTGGACATTAGTTTTCTCGCAGCTCTGCTTAAAAAAAACACTTCTTGCACTGATTTGGCATGTGACGACCACCATGCTTCTTTCATCTGCCATAGTTTTTTCTGGGCCTTGCTTTTGCAAGCATTGTATTCTTTCTTCTTTGATGTGGAGTTCTTATCCTCAATCCAAATTTTGTGAGCCTTGTACATCTCATTGATCAAATCCTGTGACTCAGCATTTTGATCACCAAACCAGTCCTGATTCTTATGGACAGGTAAGACCAGAACTTCCAATGCAGATGTGCGCGTTACGTCACGTAATGATTTCCAGGAAGATTCAATATCATCAGTTATTTCAACAGAATCTAATGGACGATGAAGGCGGGCTGACAATGCTAATGACTTGGGAAGGTTGGACGATGGCAAATCCTACTCCAGAATGACAAGGCCCTTCTCTTCAGTCAGTTGCGAGTTGCCAGCCAGGCACATTTCACTAAGGGCTGCAATGTCAATCCCAAACTTTTTCAACTCCAGTGAAACAAGAGCTGTCTTACGTTCTGGCTGAGTATCATTGTCAAGTCAAGTATTTCAAGATCCATAAATGGCATAATAGAAACATATTAAAGGTATTTACAGCTTCTTTTCCAAATTTTCGGATTTTAATCATTTCAAAGCGCAATTGATTTCCTTTTTACAGATTGATTGTTGCTATTTCTTCTGATGAGTTAAGGGCAAAATAGATTCACTGATTGATATAATAATTAGGTGATTGATTTTGCGCTACAAAATAGATACTGTCAAGAATTGTAAATGTCACCTGAATTAAAGGAATAAATTATAAGATGGTCAACATCATGAACTTTGGAATATAGTCTTTTGCCATTTATTCACTATGTATATATATATATATATATATATATATATATACTTGGGTTTTTTTTATTCAAAAGTAATGGACTAATGAATTCAACGAGGTTGTTAGATAGTGCTCAATAAAAAGAGCTGATAATACTTGTTTATTGTTATATAAACATGGTCACATCCTGCTGCTACAAATAGCCACTTGTTTCAATCAAACAACAGATATCATCAGGCAGCGACTTGAATAGTCAAATCGCTGCCTAATGATATCTGTTGTTTGATTGAAACAAGTGGCTATTTGTAGCAGCAGGATGTGACCATGTTTATATAACAATAAACAAGTATATATATATATATATATATATATATATATATATATATATATAATGCTTTGCTTCTTTTTGTTTGACCTACTTTCCATTTCTTGTTTTTATATTGACAGCCGGTCAAGTTCATTTATGCAATAACGTCAATTGTCATATTGGAAATAACCACCACCACCGAGATAGTAGGCCAGTGAGCATGATAGCGTGACGTCATTTCCTGATCAACTTGTAGGTATAGAAAGCTTCTGTTTGAACAACATGGCCATAAAAAATATTTTTCATTGCCTTAGATTGTACATGTTTTTTTATTCTCCTAAAGAGAAAAAAACAATTCCCCATTTGGATAATTATATAATTGCAATCATTATAATAATTGCACATTGGGATAATTTTAATCTAACAAAATATAACAGTAAATGGGTTGTTTTTTTAATTTTTATATCTATCGAAGGAAGTCAAATATTTCATTTTATTTATTTTTTTGAACTGCAAAACAATTTTTATATGAGAATATTTTTCAGTCTATTCTTTTAATAATAAATAAAACTTTTCATTGAGTATTTCCAAATATTTTAAAGTTAGAAGCATTTTTCACGACAGTTTTTGTTTTTAAATTTTTTTTTTAACTAAAATAATTGATGATTTCAATATTTTAGCACCGGGCGTAATTTATTTCTTTTAAATATATTTAAAACTTAAAAGTTTTTGTTTGTTTTATAACATTTTATCTGTAAATAATTTACATGACTGAAATGAGAAATGAAATAGGAAATTTTCTATTCTCTCGAACACATTCACTTTATTCTTTAAATTCTTTATTTTCTCGAACACTTTATTCATCCGAACACACATTCATTTTAAAAAATTCATTAACTAATCAGTTTTAATTAAAGTTTTGATATGAACTAAAAATAAAGAGTACATTAAATTTTAATTAACATATTGTGTTTATCTTATAAATAAATATTGTTTAGTATTTGTGCCGTGTAATTACCATGCTGAAATAATAACGTTATTTAGAAAGCCATTCTTAATAGGGAGAGGCTTTCTAACTATTCTGCACTTTCACCTAACAATTTGATGAAAAAAAAAAATACCATAAAAGTTAACTTGAAAATCCTATCTAAAATATAGCACGGTGCATACACTACACAAGCATTATTATTATTATTATTATTATTATTATTATTATTATTATTATAACAACAATAATAAAAAAAAAGGTACTTCATAGGGAATGTGGACCCTGCATAAACGGATTTTAATTTAATGGTTGCTCCCTAAAACGCGCATACGCAAAAGGTTTTCATTGGTTTCTTTAATCACAAAAACTTTGTTGAAGGTATTATTTAAGGCAAAAAAAAAAAAAAAAATATAGGCCAAAAGCATTATTTGAATATGTATGAAAAAAAAAAATCTAACAAAAAATTAAGATATTTAGCGTGGGAAATATAATAATAAAAATAAATTAAAATGAAATTAGATGAAAATAAAAACAAGTAGAAATAAAAGTATGAATCAAATTAAATTAAAGAAATTTAAAAAAAAAAATTGAAAAATAAAATAAATGTTTACTATATTTTCTCAGTTTTTAACCAATGTTCACATTAGTATGATTGTCTCTTAGTAGTTATGGGAACTTCATTTCCGTATTCATGTATTCGGCACTAATATGAAAAAAATATGCTACACGTTTTGATGAAAAATATGAGCAAGAAATGAACATAGAAAAACAGAAAACCAAAACTTTAAATATAATTTCTGTATTTAAAGTAATGCTTATATAAATATTTTAACATATAATCTTGTGTGTGTGTGTGTGTGTGTGTGTGTGTGTGTGTGTGTGTGTGTGTGTGTGTGTGGTCGGGGGGGGGGGGTCCAGCTCCCCAAGAAAGGGCACTCTGGATAGGAACAAAAAGAAAAATTGTCTCAGTCTCCTCCACCGGCCGAGAACAGAAAAGGTGAATTGTAGCATCAGAACAGATACTACTACACTCTGATCTTGTCCAGAAGGCCAAGAATTGTTTGTGTTTTATGTTTCTTTAATTGTTTGTTCCTTAAATTCATAATTCAGTTTTTATCAGTATTAGATTGTATATTGCTTTCACATTACGTAATTTTACATAGATAATATTTATATTTTATATTGAATAAAGTTCAGTTTCATTATTAATCGAATTGGGTTCCTTTCTTTTATTTTGTAACATGTTTTAATGCTCTTTTTAAAAATGCCGTCATTAAAAAAAAAAAAAAAAATGCCGACAGTAACAGTCCGACAAATCTTACCTACATTGCCTGCAGGCATTTTTCAGTTAACAGGCCTTCTATATCTCGGTGGCCGTGAAATAACTCGGTGTGTGTGTGTGTGTGTGTGTGTGTGTGTGTGTGTGTGTGTGTGTGTGTGTGTGTGTGTGTGTTTAAATATTTCATGCGCAATACTAAAGTGATTTTAAATGATAACCATATCATAACCCCCCCCCCCAAAAAAAAATAATACATTTTTTAAACTATTGTATATTATATTCCCGATAAAATTATCAGATCGGAAAAGTACACATTTACAATTTAACACAAAATGATTCATCAATTTCGGTTCATTCTAGTTTTTTTAGGGCAGTTAACGAATTTTTTAAAAAACGCCGTGGAATCAATTCTGTGATTTGGGGGCGGAGGGCTCTACTTTTTAGGCGATTACTTAGGATTAACAAAAAAGAAATTTCGTCAACTGCACTAAAATGTTAAGGGATCGTTTTACGTTGAATTTATATACGAAAGCGATCCTAAATATAAATTTGTATACGAAATTTACGAAAGCGATTCTAGATTTTTTTGTCGTCTTTCTTTTTTTCTTGTTTCCGGCAATTTGTTTGTTCCATAGTGTTCACACCAAATTGCTGAAACGTAGAATCTAATTTCATTTAGTAGATAAGTGTCCTTACTTATTTTCGCCCCCATGAGGAGGGCACTCTAGATTTGAATAAAAATAAAATTTGCCTCAGTCTAGAAGGGATTCATTTTCACTAACCGAGAAATGATGAAGTGTAGAGAACAGATACTACACTTTGCTTTTAGTGGTGGTTATTGTTTGTCCAGATACATATATAGTTTTGTTTTTAAATATGAACGAAGTTATGAATTTTGCAGGATTTTTTTTTTTTCGATTTCGTTTGCTTTGCAAAAACAAAACAAAACAAAACAAAAAAAACGAAAAAAATCTCCAAGTAAATAAACACGTTGGGGAAAAATGTGTGGAAAAAAATAGAAGGGGGGAAAAAGGGGGTCCCTTTTTTATCCTCAAAGGTTTGGGACTACTAGAAATAGCAGTTGTGCTGTGCCCTAATTTAACTTAGTGCATAAACTCAAACAACGATTTTTAAAAAATAAATAAAATCAAAAGAACTTCCTAGTATTTTTTTATAACAAGATTATCCCCCACCCCCATTTTTTTTCTCTTTTTCGAAGTATTTCTCTTCTTTAACACCCCACCCCCAAATACTATAAACTATTAAATACCCGGCGGAGCTCGGGAAGATTCTTGCTTTCCGTTTTTATATCGCATTTGTTTTTAAAAATATTTTCTTTTGGTACTTGCACAGTTTAATGAAGACATTAAAAAATGAAAATATTGAGAAAAAAATGGTTATATTGCACGTATCCGTTATGGAATGAAGTTCTCCGAAAAAAAAAAATCACTTAATTTCATCAAGTAGTTTTTTTTCTTTTCTTTTTTTTTTTTTACAGCGAAAAAACAATTTGTTACGATACCGAGCAAAAGGTTCGATTTTTAGGAAGAAAAGCTGAGGACGAAGTGTCGGCGCTTTAGTTATCTCCCCGTGGCGTGTTCAACAAATTTGATAAAAGCTGATTCAACGTGCTCTCATAAGAAAGTGTTTTTCCGCTGTAAAAAAAAAACAAAAAAAAACTACTCGATCAAATTAAATGAATTTTTTTTTCCAGAGATCTTCAGTCCAAAACGGATACGTACAATATAACCTTTTTCGATATTTTCATTTTTAAATGTCTTGATTAAACTGTACAAGTACGCCCTTTTTAATTGAACTAAATTGTTATAAAACTAGAACCAATTGTTGTTAAAATAATCTTTCTTTTAATCTCTATCCAGAAATTCAAATAGCTTCGAAAACTTTTAATACAATGAACCTTTAGTAATAATTTTAAAGCCAGTTTAAATGACTTTCCATTCGACAGTTTAAATGCTTCCAAGTTTCTTTCAAATTTCAATGGTTAATAATTATTCAATTAGCAATTACTTATTTTTCTTCTCTCTACCACCAATTACTAAAAAAAACAAAGAATTAAAATGGTTGTGGTTGACTTGTTTACGAAAAAGAAAACTAAATGCGTTCTGGTTGATTTAATTTCATAATTAAATTATTTTATAAGTATATTTTTTTTAATTTAATTTCGTTTTATTTCACGCTATTTCATTTCAATAAATTTTTTATATATATATATATATATATATATATATATATATATATATATATATATATATATATATATATATATATATATATATATATATATATATGCAGTTTTCGTAATTCTCAAAAAAATTAAAAAAAAAAAAACAGACACAAGAAAAATGGTAGGATTATTTTATTAATATTGAGATTATAAAAAATTGTTTTGTTACGGAAATGTGGACTATTGACATGAAATCGAAAGAAAAATAATCTCTTGAATAAATAAATGATCGACGCATTGTGGTAGTCCTGGATGTGTCTTCCTTCTTTCCACCTCCATGATGCCTCCGTGTCTGAAACAAAAATAAATAAATAAAAAGACCCCGCAAGTGTTAGGTTTTTATTAATAAAAAAATAATAATTACAAAACTAATCGTAAAAGCCGTAAATTTAATAACAATAATAATAAAAAAGCATATAATCGCATTTGTATAAAATATCATAAAGATTTTTTTTTAATAAAACAAATTACAATCGAAATGTTACCCCCCCCCCTCTCTTCCTTTTTTTTTTAAGTGTGGGTGTGAATTTGCGGCGGGCTTCAATGAAAAATTGGATAAATAAATAAATGAATGAATAATAAAGGCAGGAGGAGGGGAAAAGACGAAATAATGAATTTCCTCAACAGTGTCCAAAACTCGGGGATCATTTTCCAATAGTTTCCACTTACAAAATGATCTTTCCAGCGCAATATTAATATAATACTAGGATTTTTGTTATATATACTTCTGTAAGACGAGATCGCGTCTACCTGTATTTCTCGTGTAAGAGTAAGTTTGATAAATACGTTGTAAATTATTTATTATTAAAAGAAGGAAAACCAAACCATTTTTGTTAACTCTATAAAAAAAAAAGGGTGATTTTTATCGTGTAGATATTTGATTGCATTTTTGAACGCGACTTTCCAGAGAGGTTTCGCAATGTCTATTAATAGCCGAACAAGACCTCGTAAGTCTGCTTGTGTTTCTCGCCTATACGTAACTTGCTTTTATTTATTTATTATTTTTTCTTTTAGCATTTTAATCGTATATTTATTGAAAAATAAAATAAAGAAAAATTAAAACGCAGTTTCCCAAACCATCGTAATTCAGGAGAGGTGTGGTTGGTAATTGCGCAACCCTTGCCTCACAATTACACGCGCAGCTGCCCCTCCAGAGGGTATCCTTTGTCTTTCAAGACTGAACGGTAACGGAGGCATCGGAGTACGTTACAAAAACATGAACTTAAGCATGAAGCCTTGAGAAATTCCTGGGGCGGAGGGGGGGGGGCTCTTTCTAGTTGTCTACGATACTACGAGTTTACTCTTTCAATGATTTCTAACTTTAGAGACTCAAAAAAAAAATACAAAAAGGAAAAATGAACAAAAAGTTTAGGCACAAGGCCAACTCAAAAAGAAGGTGGGGGGGGGGCTGACATTTACTCTTTTTGTGTATGTATGTGGGGGGGGGGTTCTACTTAAACCCAATTTTAAAACATTTTTTATTTATAACAAAAATACAAAAAAGATAACAATGTTGATAAAAATTTCGGTATAAATATGAAGAATTACTCCACCATCGAAAATTCCTTTAAAATTACCACACCATGAGGTTTTCGGGGTCGCTGAAAACGAAAATAACGTTTAAAATTACGGCAAACGAGTAGTTTCCAATATATGAAGAAATGTTAGTTTTTAAAAAAGTGGGGGATCACTTTTCTATAATAATTTAACAAAAAATGAGCACCCACTTTGTGGCCACGATTTTTTTCGGGGTTGGGAGACTTTCTTTTCACCCTCGGGAAAATCCTTTAAAATTACCACTAGCGTTTAAAATTCCAAAAAACAAGTAGTTTCCAAGATATGAAGAAATGCACTCACTTTATGGTCACATATTTTTTGAGGGGGAGGGGTCTGCCGGTTTGTTTTTCGTTCCTTTTTTGGAGGGGGATGTTCAGTTATAGAACTTGTATAGTTTTTTTAACAGGTGCTTATGCAGTTTAATTAACCGTTTTGAGCAGAGGAACTGTTTAATATTTTACAAAATTCTGCTTACATTTGGTGGGAGGCGGTGGAGGGGCGAGGGGTGTTGTGGCGACCGCCCCCCCCCCGCCTCCCACCAAATGTAAACAGAATTTTTGTAAAATATTAAACTTCTGCTCGGATAATGTCGGCGTGTTACTTACGTTAAAACGCTTAATTAAACTGCATAAGCACCTGAACTTTGACCCCTTAACAGCTAAATTTCTGGCCGAAAACGAAAGATTTTCCCAAATCTCAGCACCCTGTATATAAAATTTCGAGTCTGTAGACTGAAAATTGACAGAGTTATTGTGTAGGGAAATGTACACTAACAGACACAAACACACACAGACACTATCACTTTTATATATATACTAGCATGGGTGCCCGACGTTGCCCGGGTGTTTGGAGGTGTGTGTTGAGCAAAAAAAAAAAAAGTTGTAGAATGAAGGCAGAGACGAACTCGTACCGCGAAGGATGAAAAGAACGGGGGGAAAAACCTGACGTATTTGCTGTTATGACCACCACCAAACCGGAAGGCTAGACAATCGAAAGGAGAGGATAACTTTAAAAAATATTGGCGAAAAAAACGACCCACCCCACTGTAGAAAAGTGTCCAGTTGAAGATGAAGATATTAATGTTTTTTCCCCAATTTGTCGTCTGAAAGGTCGAACTTCAAAACGATCCTGATCTTGGTAAAATCCGTCGCCTCCAAAAGTTTTAGGCAGACATACAAACATACATACATACATACATACATACATACATTTATATATTATTAACTAAAATTTTTCGACCCAAACCGATTAAAAAGCTTGGCATATCTCTGAATACCCTTTATGTCAAATTTCAAATGTTTAGATCAGAAATTGTCTGAGTAATTTTGTAGAGACCACAGAGGTACATGTTTTTTAAAACTTTGACCCCTATTATGACCCCTTAACATTTATTGTTTTGGACTCAAATCAAGTTATTAAGTTAGATCCATGTCCAAGGAACCTATATCTAAAATTTCAAGTGTTTAGATCCAAAATTATCAGAGGAGTGTGGTAGGGTTCTCAAAAGACAAATCGTTGAACTTTGACCCCTTAACAGCCAAATTTCTGGCCGAAAACCAATCCCAAAGATTTTCCCAAATCTCAGTACCCTGTATATCAAATTTCGAGTTTGTAGACTTAAAATTAAGAGAGTTATTGCGTAGGGAAATGTAAACAAATACGTTCACTTTTATAGATATACTAGCATTTCAGCCTGGCGTTGCCCAGGTGTGTGGATATGTATGTTGAACAAAAAAAACAAAAGTGGTAGTAGGAAGGCAGGCTCAAACCCGTACCGCGAAGGAGGAAAATGTATGTATGTATGTTTGCATGTCTGCCTAAAACTTTTGACGGAGGCGACAGATTTTACCAAGATCAGTATCGTTTTAAAGTCCGACCTTTCAGACGACAAATATCGAAAAATTGGCTAAAAACATTAATATCTTCACCTTCAACTGGGAACTTTTCTACCCTGTGCGATGAAGGCCATCAACTCCCTGTGTTTCCTCCTATAACAGACAACACGCTATAAGCCAAGTACGTCCAAGGATGGAGTACTGCTGCCATATCTGGGCAGGAGCTGCTAAAAACAGCCTATCCTGCCTTGACAGAGTACAAAATAGACTTTGTGGCTTAGTGGGGGATGCTCTTTTCTCTTCCCTGCAACCTCTTTCCCACAGAAGAGACGTAGCGAGCCTATCTTTGTTCTATCGTTATTTCCATGGCAAGTGCTCGTCTGAGCTCCATTCTCTGGTTCCCCCTCGCCAATCTTTTTCAATAAACACTCGACTAGTTGAAATCACCGTCAATAATTTTCCCCACTCCTTATCTGAGCCTAAATCAAAACATAGATTCCATGAACAAAGCTTCTTTCTTAGAACTGCACGCCTGTGGAACTCTCTTCCGCTTGCCTGTTTCCCTCCCGACTTCAACCTGGATGTCTTCAAGTCCAATACAAACAAATTCCTGATGAACCACCCCCTTAAGTAATGACACTTTATCAATTCTCCAATACTATTACTACACTATCCCATTGATTACTGTACACACAATAACCCTTATCCCCGAGTGGCCCTTGGGCCTTGATAAGTGGTGAACTCCATGTAAAAAAAAAAGGGGGGGTCGCTTTTTTCACCGATATTTTTGAAAGCCATCCTTTCCTTTCGATTGTCTGGCCTTAATTTAAAAAAATCTCACTTCCAGTTTGGTGGTGGTCGTAACAGCATAGATGTCAGGTTTTTCCCCCCGTTCGAGCCTGCCTTTCTACTACGACTTTTTTTTCTTTTTTTTTTTTGCTAAACAGACACATCCAAACACCGGGCAACGCTGGGTTGAAATGTTAGTATATATATATATATATATATATATATATATATATATATTGTTGAATTAAAAATAATAAACAAGAATACAGAATCCTCCAAAGATGACCCCCCTCCCCACCTCCAAAATATCCTTTAAGTACCCGGCATTAAATGTTTACTTATAGAAAGGTTTAATTGTTTTTATTACTATTAATCATACCTGATATGTAATTTCTGTGTATAACATCTCAAATCTACGCATTAATAGGGATGGGAGACTATTTTCAAATATCTTTCTAAATTTGAAATAGAGCAACGGACTTATATTAAGTAGATATTAATAAGTCCCTCGTACCTAATATTTTTTTAAAAATTTTATTATTACTTTTTTATCTCTAACCTCTTTATCTCTAATCTCTTTATCTCTGACCTTTTTATTTTTAACCTTTCCTTTTTTTTAAACGGAGAGTGGATTTGTTATCGGCAGCTCCAGTAACTCTTGCTTCTCTTTATTTGTCCTACAGTCCTCATTTCTAATGAGTGATTTTTCTGATAAAGGGTGAAGAAAAAGCTGCTTTCTCGGTCGGCTGTACTTGCGTGAACAGTAGCCTGAGATGTTGGAAATTTTCTATGTCTATCCTTGTGGTCATGTCACTAGTAAGGATGTTGGAGGTAAACGTTTCATCTGGGCTGAATTTATCCGCCTGATAGTCAGGGACCCGAACCTTGGATTAACCACTGAGGAGGCTGTCCTATCAGCAGGTGCAAAGTACTGGGGCTGTTGTATTGCCATTTGATGAATGGATTCTGGACCATGCAGTAGTTTCTGGTGGAGCCTCTCAATGCCATATTAGTGGGTAATTGTTACGGCTTTACCTTTTCATGTGCTACAAAAAAAAAATTTCCTGTCTTTTTCTTTTACTTTCCCTCTCTAACCTGCTCTAACTAAGTCTGTCGACCTGTTCCACAAATCCCAAAACCTCAACATGAATTATCTCCAGAAAAAAAACACAAACAAACCTAGAACCCTATCCTCCAACGTAGACCCCTACTACCATGTCTTCTCTAGCATAAGGGGTCTACGTTCCAACTTTCTAGAGGTTGAAACCCAATTGCAGAAGATGAAACCGGACATATTGTTCCTAAGCGAAACTAGCATAGGGCCGACCACTTCCCTAGATGAGTTCATAATTAATGGATACTCTAACTTAACATCTAAATCTGCCCCTCCCCCCAAAATCGCCATGGGCATGGAATATGTGCCTACATTAAAGATGGCTTTCCGTGTGGTAGGGATATCTCCAGAGAAGACCCTAATTTACCGTTTCCGGGTTGCACTTGCTTACATCACTGCATTTATATTTGCCCTCTATCGCCCTCACAGCAGCAGGGTTACTATCTTTAAGAGTATATCTGAGAAAATTGACCACATCCTGTCTGCTCATCCTTTGGCTAACATCCTGTCTGCTCATCCTTTGGCTAACATCTGTGGTGACTTCAATGTCCACAATGTGGAATTGCTGACCCATTCAAACAAGACAGATGATGAGGGGAGGTTCTGTATTGATTTTGCCATTGCCTAT
The DNA here is from genome assembly GCF_053919585.1 of Euprymna scolopes. Classification (NCBI taxonomy): domain Eukaryota; kingdom Metazoa; phylum Mollusca; class Cephalopoda; order Sepiida; family Sepiolidae; genus Euprymna; species Euprymna scolopes. The sequence goes on from NC_136517.1 coordinate 22,957,356, forward strand.
GACCTCACTCAGATTGTTCATGAACCCACCCGTGTACCCAATACTACTGGTCAGTATGCAAGCCTTCTAGACCTTTTTCTCACAACTTCCCCTGAGCTATGTTCATGTCCATTCTATCTCCTCTGGGATCTTCTGACCACTCAGTTGTAAAAAAAAATGAAATGCAACAAGTTTTCAGATGTACCTCTCCACTGTACAGTATACCGATACTCTATAGCTGACTGGGATAGCTTCCGTGCATTTATATCTGATCTACTTCTGCCTTCCATGTTTAAAAAGGATGTGTCCTCTATAGTATTAGACCTGACCGAATGGCTAATTGTAGGTATAAACCGGTTTATACCATCCAAAAAATTCCAACAAAAAACTTAACAGCCAGCCATGGTTCTCCCCAGAATGTGATGCTGCCATCGTGCACAGAAATCACTTTTTCCACTGTAAAAGAGTAATAAAAAATGCAAGAGAGCTATATGTTCAGTCCGTTAAATCCAAAGTAGCTTAGCAGCGGCTTGGTTCCCACCAGTTTTGGCAAATAGCAAACAGGATCCTGAACAGAAGCGTGCGTTCTATCCCAACCATCATCAATGGACCTGAGGTCATCTCGTCAGCATCAGACAAAGGCAAACTATTTGCCAAGAACTTTGCAGCTAATTCTACCCTATGTGACTAAGGCCATCAACTCCCTGTATTTCCTCCTATAACAGACAACACGCTATGCAACATACAAATATCTGTGCGTGATGTCGCCAAGCTAATCAAGAACCTTGATTCCAGTATAGCAACTGGCCCTGATGGCATTCCAATTATAGTGTTGAAAAAGCTTCAACCAGAACTTGCCCCCATACTTACAAAACTGTTTAAGCGTTGTCTTAAGGAGAATTGCTTCCCAAGGTCATCTCCCTCTCAGTGCAGACCAATAAGTCTTCTGTGTGTCATGAGTAAGTTGTTGAAATCCATATTAAATAAAGAAGTAGTCAACTACCTCAGCAGAAATAACCTTCTTAGTGACATGCAATATGGTTTCCGTTCTGCTAGATCGACAGCAGATGTGCTGACGATTATATCTCACAGGATTAGTGAATCTCTTGACAAAGGCTTCCTTTCCAGGGCAATTGCTCTTGACATATCAAAGGCCTTTGATAAGGTATGGCATAAAGGCCTACTTCACAAGATTTCCAGTTACGGTATAACTGGAAATGTTTTCTCAATTATTAAATCATTTCCCCCTGATATGCTCTTAAGAGTAGTGGTTGATGGGCAGAAATCAGAAGCCCACAGTATTAATGTTGGTGTTCCTCAAGGGTCCATTCTGGGCCCAGCTCTCTTTCTGATCTACATCAATGATCTCCCAAAACACATACTTAAATCATTCGTTGACATCTATGCTGATTACATGACCATCTATGGCAACACATCAAAGGCCGTAAATGACAAAGTTCTCTCTGAATCTCTCTCCTCTGAGCTTGAGCGTGTCGTAAAATGGGGGGAGAAGTGGCTGGTTACTTTTAATGCATCTAAAACCAAGCTTCTATCTTTACATCATCAACGCTCTGATCCCCATCTGGCATCAATTGAAATGGATAGCTCTCGTCTTGAGGAGGCTCCATGTTTTGACAAGCTTCTGGGATTGACCTTTACTCCTGATCTGAAATGGAACACGTACATCAAATCTGTTGCCAAGGTCGCTGGAAAAATGGTGGGATCCTTCTACTGCTCCAGTAGATATCTCACTGCTAATGCAATTCTCTATCTATATAAAAGCCAAGTACGTCAAAGGATGGAGTATTGCTGCCATATCTGGGCAGGAGCTGCTAAAAACAGCCTATCCTGCCTTGACAGAGTACACAATAGACTTTGTAGCCTAGTGGGGGATGCCCTTTTCTCTTCCCTGCAACCTCTCTCCCACAGAAGGAATGTTCCGAGCCTGTCCTTGTTATTTCCATGGGAAGTGCTCGTCTAAGCTCCAATCTCTGGTCCCTACTCTCCAATCTTTCACGAAAAACACCCGTCTAGCTGAAACCACTGCCAGTAATTTTACCCACTCTTTATCTGTGCCTAAATCAAAACGTAGATTCAATGAACAAAGCTTTATTCTTAGAAGTGCACGCCTGCGGAACTCTGTTCCGCCTGCCCGTTTCCCACCTGACTACAACTTGGATGTCTTCAAGTGCAACATAAACAAATTCCCGATGAACCGCCCCCTTAAGTAAGACACTTTATCAAATCTCCATTACTAACGATTAATACGATATTATTCCATTGTTTACTGTACACGCAATAACCCTTATCCCCGAGTGGCCTCGGGGCCTTGATAAGTGATGACTTCCTTGTAAAAAAAAAAATCATAATTATTATTATTATTAATAATAATAATAATAATAATAATAATAATAATAATAAATAAATGAAAATTAGAAAAACGCGACTATATTTTGAATATTTTTCCTTTCTTTAAATCCTATACATAGTATTATGCCTCCACCCAGACAACGCCGGGTAAATTCAGTTATTTGTGAATAATTCAATGAATGCCTTCAAGTGTTACACAATTTAGACATTAAAAAAAAAGGTCACCAAAAATTGCTCAACATATCTTTTTCCTTTTTCTTGATTTAAAAATAGAAATAAATAACTGGTTTTAATTTTGTTCTTTCAAAATCTGTGTAGCTGATTAGATTTCTTCTTCTTTATTTATTTATTTATTTATTTATTAATACAGTACAAAAATACGCATAATATTGTCTTTTTGCTTTATTTTTGTTTCAATGCAAAAAAGTGCTGGGGGGGGGGGAGGCTCTAGACCACCAGTTTGTGAGTGGGTCAGAGTTCAACTAATTTCTTAAAGAGTGGGGGCGTTTCACGCTTATAAATAGGCTTTTTACAAAATAAATTTTAAAATAAACTAATTAAAAAAACCCGATGAATTAAATGTATTTTTGTCATCTATATTTTTTTTTTCTAGAATAACTTTATCCTCTGATCCATATTTTTTTAAAAGCAAACTTTAAGTTAAAGCATACACCCCTACCCCACACACATATTAATAAAATTCACTTACTGCAGTTTCACAGCATCGCCGATCATCAAAAGTGTGCCTGACTAACAACCACCGAAACGAGTTCCTAGTGTCTGGGTGAATTTCTATGGACAGAGTTTCTTTGCAAGGGCTTTCTTCTCTGAAATCATTTGTTCTGATAGAAATACATTATCGCAAAACTACTTCTCTTCAGATTACAACATGGTCGTCTTCAAATTCAGTATCAACAAATACTTATCATAAACTGCCCTATAAGTAATCAAACTTAGTTAATTTCAGTGAATAAATCTAGTACTCCCATAGTGTTCTTCATCTTTCAGCTGCCAATCATTTCAGTTTTGTTAACCACTATCAAGTTGCTCTTAGCTTTGATAAATAGCGGTCCATTAACAAAGCAAAAGTACATTTATTACTGTTGGTATAGCTCTATCCGATAGCATATTGAATTTATAAAAGAGAATATTATCGATAACATTTAAATAATCAATAATTTCACCCACTCTTTATATGTGCCTAAACCTAAACGTAGATCCCATGAACAAAGCTTATTTCTTAGAACTGCACGCTTGTGGAACTGTCTTCCGTTTTCCTGCTTTCCAGCTGACTACAATATGGTTGTCTTCAAGTCCAACGTAAACAAGTTCTTGATGAGCCGTTCCACTTAAGTTAACAAAGTTACCGAATTTCCATAACTAACGATTACTATATTGTCCAAATGACGACTGTACACTCTTTAACCCTTATCCTCGAGTGGCCCTTGAGACTTGATAAGTGGTGATGCCTATGTAAAAAAAAAATATCATAAACTCTTTTATAATAATAATAAAAATAATATAAAAAGCAACACTCAAGAACAACAAATAGCAATCAATTCGAACACGGCTTTTATATATATTAAAAACAGTTTTATTTAATACAGTAATCTTTTTTTTTTTTTTTTTTTTTTTTTTTAGTGGTATGGAGTATTAACTCTTTTTTGCTTGGTAATCCGTTACGAAATTAGGAAAGTTGAATGGAATTAAAATCTATTATATTCCTTTTTTATTAAAGCAGGTTTAGAAATGTTTTAATGTAGACAGCTATGTATAGATGCATATGTCTGGATAAAAGGTAAAGATTTAAAGAAAAGTCATTCATCGCTACTTGCATGAATAGAAATCCATTGCTAAGGTATTTATCCATTGGCATCAATTACCTGGTAAATAATTTTTACATCTCACGATGGAGTTAGAAGGACAGACGTTTCTCACTAAACTAATTTGCTTTTTCCCCCGCGTATTGTATTTATAATCTAAATTGCTACGCTCCTGGCCTGTTTACTGTAGCCATACGTGTGAAGACAAAAATTAGTCCCTGTAGAATGACAAGATCAAAGTTATCTTTTTTTGTGTTTGTTTTTACACATCAATAAAAAATGTTTTAAAAATTGGGAGTTAAGTAGGATGTCCCTCAGTATGAAAGGGTGAATGCGGTATTATGGTGAAAGATACTAGCTGGGAGAAACTTTTGATTTTGTTTAGTTCTGGAGTGACAAGGATGACCAACGACACCCACAACTCCCCCCCCCTTTTGAGTTGGCCATGTGCCTAAGTTTATTGTTCAGTGTTGATTTTCAATGTATTTTTAACACGAATAAAGGATTTAATATCTCAAAGTGTAGTATCTGTTCTTCAGATGCTGCACTTCAGTTTCTTGTTCTCTGTCAGTGGAGGAGAAATCCTTCACGACTGAGACAATTTTTATTTTTGTTCCTTTTCTCCACGTTAAAAAACGACCCTGGTGTCTAACTCTGTCCCGTGGGGAGGCATTGTAAATAGGAACTTTGGGACGAAGCACGCTGTGAACATTCCATCATCTGCTTGCATCGAGGGGCTACAAAGGTTTGGAGTTCATCAGACCACTTTCATTAAAATACTTGTAAAATAGGCAAATAGATGCAACATTTCTTTGATGCGACAAGGGTTAGAGTTTGGTTGACAGATCGAGACCTATCAGGTTGGAGATTCTTTTCTGAGCCCTGTCTAGGAGAGAAAAGTTAGTAGCAGATGCACCAACCTAAATGTGGCAACAATAATCCATCCATGGATGAATGGTGGCCTTGTAGAGGTACAAGATACTCTCAGGCATAAGTAACTTTCTAGCATGGTAGAGAGAGCCTACCTTTATTTGCAGCAGCATTGGCAATGCTCTTGATGTATCTGTTCCAATTCATGTTTCCTGTGAACATTAAGCCAAAGAGTTTGAGTGAAGAACTTTCATGTAGTGTAGCCATGGCTATCAGTGGTTGAGAAGGTTTCTTGTAATTATTGTTTAGTTTTAGCAGCATTGAATGTTACCATCCATTTATGTCTCCATTCTACTACAGACTGGAGGTCTTCCTCTAACGTTTCAGCCATTTCTTAGATAAGGTTAGAGATGCTGTGAAGATAACACATTGAGAAAACCAATCCAAATAATGTAGAGTGTTCTCTTAAGCAATCAAATTTTGCACATCCATCGTTTCCATTCCTCTCAATATTGGTCATCATCCAATGGACAATCTTGTTAATCTTCATCCTCAATCTAGCGATGTATATCAATTTTAGGTACTTGTGCATTTAACGAACCAGACGTAACTCAGCATTTGTTCGGCTTTGTCCGGCGCATGACGTCAACAGCCGGATAAAACCGAGCGTTGGCGATAAAATAAAAACAACGCTACAACAAAATAACTGTACAATGAAATTGTAAAATGTAGAAACAAAAAAATTAAATAAATAAAAAGCAAAAACCTACCGTTCATTTGTTATTTTTGTTTTGTTTTTTAAATTATTGCTTGGAATTGTTTTCTGTTTTCAAAATAAATACATATAAGACAAGTTTTTTTTTGTTAACTTTTTTTTTTGTCTGAACTGTTTTTTTTTTGTTTTTTTTTTTCAATTTTTAGCGTAAAAAAAGGGGGGGGGGCAGGAACAAGGATTATTTGTACATTTTTTTCGCCAGAAACAAGGATTTGTAGAAAAGTTTGATAGAAAAGTAACTTATCTTGCCTTTGATAATATTTGTTATATATTTGTTTTTTGACAACTTTTTCGAATCTATGTGTACAGTAATACAAACCCCTTTTTATTTATTAGTGGAAGGTGGGTTTCGGCCTTCCTATTTGGTACAGTGACCAAGAAACCCTCCTTTTCGGCGGGGTCATATCCACCGAAGATCCAGACCGGTGTCACAAGTCTGCCGGCGGTTAAAAACGGACTCGTCGATTTCTACCGTATGGCCTGGGCCTCCAATCTGCCGGGGATTCCTAAGAAAATAGTCCCTGCATATATCACGCAGCAAATTTTCCAATCCACGATTGTGTGGCGAGAACGTAACCCACATTCGCGATGGAAATTTTTTGTAGATGCCATCTCGAACGCCCATAAGTATATTATTTTTATGATACACGCGATGGTTAGTCGGGATTTTGAGAAGGTCCCAATCCTAATGGAGGTCCATCGACGACATGTTACACTTCTACACCTCCAACCGTAACCGTCAGAAAGGCTTGTTCTCTTTGCAATCCTGGCCAAAATGTAAATAAACACCTTTTCTCTTCTGCCAACAATTTCCGTTGCTGGAAAAAGTTTAGTGCAGCCTCTGGGGTCTGGAGCTGGTCCGCAAAGTTTGTAATATTCATTATTATTTCATCAGTTATCTTTTTAAAACAAATTTTTTTTAAAACTCTTCAAATAAGCGTTTCTTGAGTTGTGACACTCTTCCAATTAATAGCGAAATTCTCGTCTGCTTAATCGGCAACGCTCAGTTATATCCGGCTGTTGACGTCATGCGTCGGACAAAGCCGAGCAAATGCTGAGTTACGTCTGGTTCGTTAAATGCACAAGTACCCCATTTTATTTTAATTCCACTCCACCCTGGGGGTCCTTACTATACTTCCACACACCTGGGCAACCCTTTATATATATATAGACTAGCAGGGTACTCCTGCTAGTCTATATATATAAAAGCGAAAATGTGTGTTAGTGTGTGTGTGTGTGCGTGTATGCATGTGTTTTTCTGTATATCCACAAAAGGCTTTTTTCGTCTGCCTTCTCGGTCGGCTCACTCCTTCTTAAAACTTTTTATATCACGTCTAAATCGTAATATCTATGACTTAAGAACGGGGGGTCGCGGCTATCTTTAATTTGCCCGACTTTTACCCGCTATTTTCCAGATATTTTTCCATCGCCGCGTCTTTGAAAAGCGAATGATGGGGCGGGGGAGCAGTAACTGGCTTGCAGCGCAAAACTAGGTCAAGCATCACGCGACTTATCTTCCTCGCACCTCTATATTTCACTTTATAAACCTTAACTTAACACGCTTATCAATTCCTCTCCCCTTGTGGCCGAGATGGCTACATCTCAGGTTTTTTCCCATTTCCTTTCCACCTTCGCGTCAAGGGTTCAGGGTTCAATCCTACCTTCCTATTAAAACTTGTGTTTTTCTTTTACACCTCCAAACACCCGGCCAACCTTTTTCTTGCACCCCCCATCCCCCCACCAATACCCACACACTTCCAAACACCCAGGCAACGCCGGGTACCCCCCGCTAGTCTATATCTATATATATAAAAGCGAAAATGTGTGTATGTATGTATGTATGTATGTTTGTATGCGTGCTTGTGTGTCCGCTAAAAACTTTCGACAGACACGACGAAAATTCACAAACTCGGTATCATATTGAAGCTCCATCCTCCGCTTGAAAAATATTGAAAAATTGGCCAAAAACGTTCATTTTTTCACCCGAAATCGACAATTTTCGACAGGGGGGGATCAACAAAAACGGTCTTCTCATGACGACGACCAGCTCTACGCATGCGTCAGATGACGTCATGACCTGATTTACTTTAAATAGTTGTAAAACTGACTAAATTTCATGTACGTCGCATTAGCTCAGTTATTTAGGCGTTGGTTTGTTATCTAAATGTTTTGGGTTCGAATCATGGTGTGAGATGTCTTTTTTTTTTCGATTTTTTAAACTTAAATATTGAAGCAGTGTTATTTAAGCCATTTTTCACGTAACATTCGTTTTTCTGTTTTTTTTATTTTTATTTCGCTTATTCTTAGGTTTTCATCAACACCCCCAACCAACCACACACACCCAAAAACACCCGGGTACCCACCGATTTTTTAAATTTTAATATCGAAACAGGCTTATTTAAGCCATTTTTCACGTGTTTTTTTTTTTTGGTTTTAACGTTCGTTTTTCTGTTTTCTTTTTTGTTTTTTCGATTTTTACATTTAACATCGTTTGTTTGCCTTACGTTAGTTTTTTTTGTGTTTTTTTTTCGATGTTTTGATTACCCTCCCCCGGTACTCCCCCACTTTCTGTTTTCTTTTTTTACTTCGCTTATTCTTAGGTTTTCATTAACACCCCCACCCCCTCCAAACACTCGGGCACCGCCGGGTACCCTCCCCCCTCACTAAGCAGGGTTTTTTAACGTTCGTTTTTCTTAGGTTTTCATTAACACCCCCACCCCCACCCGACCACACACCGAAAAACACCTGGGCAATGCCGGGTACCCCTCGCTAGTCTATAAATTTAAAAGCGAAAATGTATGTGTGTGTGTATGTATGTATGTATGTATGCGTGTTCGCTTTTTGTGTGTCTACAAAAGGCTTTTTTCAGAGAAGCGGTCGCTCGCTTCACAACTTTTTAAAACTTTTTATATCACATATAAATCGTAATATCCCACAGTTAACAACGAAGCTTGACTGTCTATTAAATTGGCTCGATTTCGGGAAGATAAATATTCAACATTTGTCGCTCGCCGCTTCTGGGTTAGTCTTTTTCCTATAACATCTTGGGGAAAAAAAAAGCGTTCAGCAGTAAATGAAATCCCGCAGTCAAACTTGACCTCATTAACTCATTAAAACGGGCACCTGCTAAATCCAAGTGATTAAATAAATTCAAACGTGTTTCCATTAGCATGTTGTGGTGGGGCAATGGTTAACATCGCACTTTTTTTTTTTTCACACTTTAATTTACAACTTTGCCTCAAGGGTTCGGGTTCGATCCTCATACTTACTTTTTTTTTTAACCCCCACCCCCACAGTTTCCATACACACCTCCAAACACCCGGGTCAACGCCGGGTACCCCTCGCTAGTATATATATAAAAGGCAAAATGTGTGTGTATGTGTGTGTGTGTTTGTATGTCTGGCAAAAACTTCCAACAGACGTGTTGGAATGTAACATTTTCAAGCTCGGTTCTTCGGACAACAAATATAAAAAAATGGTCAAAAACATTCATTCCTTCACCCTCAACTGGGCAGTTTTGTACAAGGAGGGGGTCACTTTTTCGTCCACATTTTTGCAAAGTTATCATACATTCTTGAAATGACTAGCCTTAATTTGAACGGTAGCAAAGTCGTATGTTGTGGGGGCAGCGGAAATTAAGTGGTTTGCTTTTTTTGTTACCTTCTTTTCCTACTTCGTGTTACAGGTTTGAGCCTGCCTGCCTGCCTACTCCTTTTTTTTTTCTTGTTTCGAGGCTTATTTAATGGGATTTTTTTCCTTTGAAAACAAAAACTGAATTATTTTACCGTTCGTTTAAACTATTTTTTTTTCACACCTCTCTCTACCAAGGCAATGTCTATTTTTGTTTTCTGGTTGTATTGACTCCTTACTACACCATCTCTCCACACTTAGGCAACGCTGGGTACCTCCACTAGTTAGTATGAAAAAATGAATATGAGGTGCCTTCAATAAGTTTCATAACTTTTTTGTACAAGCATTTCAAATTGTCACAGACTCTTGAAAATTCAGTATGTTATTGCTGTACATCTTATGAGATGACTGACCAATTTCTATGATTTCAGGTTCAAATGAACAGCTACAGCAGGAATTGGAATACACCCTACTAAAGCCTGATTGTCACAGCTGGCGAATTTCAAAAACGCAATCTGGATGTGAAGACACTGTAGAAGAACAATATGCAATAAATGCCACAAAAACGTATGGAATGCTTCAGATTGCTTTTGGACTATCTTGCATGAACCAAGCATCAGTTCTTAAGTGGAATAAGAGATTCAAGGAAGGCAGGGAGTCTGTGAAGGATAATGAGAGGTGTGGGAGGAGTAAGGAAGTTAGAACACCAAAGTTGATTGGCCAAATAAAGAATTTCATGGATAAGGACCGTTGTGTGTCCATAGAGACAATAAGTGCACAGTTTGATGTCAGTGTGGGAACTGTATACACAATTATTTGTGAGGAACTGAAGATGCGGAAAATTTGCACAAAGTTTGTCCCAAGAGTGCTCAGAGAAGGTCAATCTATTTGACCAAGATGAGCATCAAAACAGTTCCTCACCCTCCCTATAGTCCTGACCTTGCTCCCTGTGACTTTTGGTTATTCCCTAAGCTCAAGGAAAACCTTAGAGGCTGTTGTTATGATACAATTGAGGAGATGAAAGAGGCTGTGATGAGGGTCATTGACACGCTTACACAAGAGGACTTCCATGGTGCCTTCCAAAAGTTGTTGGAACGGTACAACAAGTGCATTGCAGCCGGAGGAGATTACTTCGAAGCGGACTAGAGTTTCATGTGTGTACTATGAATAAAAGTGGTCATATGAAAAAAGTCTGGAAACTTATTAAAGGCACCTCATGTCAAACAGTCGACACAACAAACAATCGTTAAATACACAAAGAGAAAGTGTTAAAATAAACTGCTGAGAACTTTTTTTTTAATTTTCTTATTATTTTGTTCTAGCTGGGGACGGAACATCCTACCGGATGCCAGATATTTCAACCTAGAGATCTTTTTTTAAGATTCTAACTGTCCCTTTAAGTGCTATAGTTTGGATCTCTCTTGCACTTAATTCACTGAGTATATTTGCCTGGTAATTTTTGAAATTCTTTTTTATGAGTCCAGTTGCTTTTGTAATTCCTAGAATGATAGAGATCTTTCTAAGATTCTAGTTTCTTTTCATATTGGTGGTGTCAGCAGTGCATGCTTTTATATACATAGTGAAAGATAGGTACCTCCAACGTGCACCATAGTTTTAAACCCCCCCCCTTATATGTAACACGATGTAATTGTAATTTAATATTATCATTCTAACGTTTTTACCATTTAATAGAAAAAGCTTCAAATAAACTGCTAATATTTTTTAAAATTTTTTTACAGCATACAAAAATAATGAAAATGCGAGACAAAAATCGTGTTTACATTATCGACGCTTTAAAACAACGTTCCTATGTAGTGACGTTTTTTAAGCCGTTCACACACCCATGTTTTAAAAATCTAGTAAAAATCAAATAATCATATTTTTCTGAAATTTTCGATATTCAATCATTATTAAATAAACTTACATATTAAAAGTAGGTTTCGAGAAATATATTAGCGGAAATATATTTTTTTAGGTGTTCTACCCCCCCCCTCCCATATTTCATGGTCCGAAAACCAAGCAAAATAAATGTGGGTTGATAAAAGTTTTAACACTTTTTAAAGCTGAAAAGATCAAATAATTAAAAAAAATAGTAATTTATATATATATATATATATATATATATATATATATAAAATCCTGTTATTTATTTCACTTACCTCAAAGTTGTAAATAAAATTGGACATAAATTCAATATTATGTTAAAAAAAAAACACTTTCTGGATAATTTTTTTCTCTGTAATATAATTATTCGAATTACAAAAAAAAAACAATTCTAAAAAATAATTATTTTTAAAAAGCTTTAAATGATATTAAATCCAAATATTACATGATATGAAGTTTAAATGGATTTTTTAAATAACAGGTTTCCAATAATAAAAAAATATATTCATATAAAAGAATATAAGACTATTGAGATAATAAAAATTTATTTGTTTTACAAAAAGTTTTATATTATTTTTTATCCATAGCAAAAAAAAAAAAAACGTTACTCCATTAATAATTATAATGCGAACGCTTATCCATAGAAATTGACACAAACACACAAAATGATGACGTCACTATAAAAATGTGTACTACTGACGTTTTACACATCGCCGTGGAGGTACCTAGTAAAAGAAACCAAAGATTGACAGCATCAGGTAGGATGTGACAAAGTTTACATTGATAACAACACAAACTGACAAATTAGAGAGGTCAAGTTGAGATTGAGTCTTTCCATAGTACGACTGTCATTGATGGATGTTGGCAACCGTCACATGGTCCATCCCAATGCCAACAACAGATTCAATTGCCATATTGTTGCATATGAATTTAATTTGTATACAATAGATTGGTAATTTGAATTTATTTATCAGTCCAGCTTGCGCACTGACATAAGCATTCTCATGACAGTTTCCTGAGCCTTACCACTTCCATGTTGGATTATGACAAATTGGAAGTGGGTGTTCTGTTTGTAACACCATCACTAGAAGATTGCTGTACAGGTGCCAACGGACTCTCTCAATCTGGTTGTCCCATCTTTCCATCTTCATCACAGCTGAGGAACTTCATCTATCCTCTTTATGGTAGCCATCCAGAATATCAGAGGTAGATTAACAGGTGCTAGACCTTGCTTAAGGGTGTCCTGGAATTGTGCAAGGCAGAGACATCTATCTCCCTGGAGTATTATACATTGTTATTGTTCATTCATCGGAACAACGAGGACCATCTGATCATCCTGTAAGGGGTGGGGATCATCATCGATGAGTGTGGATATGGCTGATAAGCCTAATCTTTGCTTAAAAAGGTCTCTTGCAGTGAGAACAGAGAATCATAGCAGATGTCAAGGGCTTCAAAACATTGTCCTTCCTGAACTTCTCTGCAGCAGCTTTTCGGTTACTTTCATATTTGCAGGCACCGTCATGAACAGTGGCCTGCCACTTGGCTCTATCTAAAGCTGTCTGCTCCCATGATATTGGATCAATGTTGAAGGCCGTAAGTGATGCGTTCAGAGTGTCTTAAATCGTTTTCTCTGGCGGCCATGGTTTTCAGTCCATTTGTGACTTCAAAAGGGTCAGAGGTCTCCTCACGATCTTGCACTCTGGCCATCATTCCATCATGAAACTGACATATGATGTAATGAATATTCTAGGACACCCATACTTTGCCATTATTCTTCAGAGGCCCTCTCTGCTTACATTGTCAAAGGCTTTAGTCAGATCAACATAGGTGGAGTAAAGGTCTACATTTTGTTCTTGGCACTTTTCTTGGAGCTGCCTGGCGGCAAACACCATATCAGTAGTACCACTATGAGCCTGTTCAGCATTACTCTGGCCAGTACCTTGCCTGCAATGCATAGCAAGGATATTTCTCAGTGGTTGTTACAGGCCTGGTATTATACATACCCACAACCTGAATACATACCTGGTATTCCTAAATTATCACTCCATCTGATACTGGCCAGACTTCATATGATACTGGCCATGCTTAACTTCAGTAACCTAATGAGAACCAGTGTGTCAACGTGATTATGTATTTCTAAAAAACTCAAGTCACCTGTATTTTTAATAACTTGCTTTAAATGGTGCCTGACCGACATATCCACACCTGTGTGTTGCATGGGTAATTTCTTTGTGTAGGTACACCATTGTATTAACAGTGTTGAATTTCGACTGTATCAGGTTGTCTGCTGATTTTTTAGTATCACATATTTTGACACATTAGAACATGTCAAATTACTGACAGTGAATGGATGGATGGATGATGACATTTAATGCTACTAAGACTAAGCTTCTTTCCTTTATTATTCTCATGGCGAGTACTTGACTTGTTACATATAGGGGTACATATAGGGGTCTTATTCAGAGAGAGTCTTATTATAAGCGCAGTCTTTGAAGAGAGAGATGTTTATCTTAGAGAGAGAGATGTTGTTGTATCTTAGTGGGAGAGATGTGTTGTAAGAGTTCTAGAGAGGGATGTTGTGAGAGAGATTGTTCATTCCGTGTTCATGTTATTACGATTCCTATATTTTAAATGTTCATTCCTTAGACGTGTAGAAGAAGAAAGCTCTTAGAATGATGAGATAGTGTTCACTGTTCAGACATTGTGTAGACATGAGATATCGAGACGTGTATGTAATGACATTTTATAACACAAATATATAATACAATTTCACTTTACCTTTTTGTAAGAATTACAAACACAAGACAAGCTTTACAAAACACAAATGGATTTATTTCTTCACGACCGGCCGTGGTTTCCATCATCAAGAATTCAAAACTTCACATTTTAGTTTCATAGTGATCGTCTCGCTTCCTAGACGTTCGAATTCTCAGACCCTCTCTGAGTTTCTCACTGACTCTCTCCCTAACTAACTAACGCTCACTTCCTATATTGAGAAATCCATGCATGTCCGGCCAACGTGACTAAAATTCACGTGCCATCAACATGCGTGGACTTGCACGTTTTCCGAAATTATGATTTCCCAATAACCTATTTTTTCTTTGATGTTTTTACAAAGGAATTCAACCTACATATCTAATTTATTTAACCCATATTTTATTATTCAGATTCTTTCTAACAATTGAATAGTTTATTTATTTATTTCATCAGAATTAACAATTTACTGGACATTCCATTTAAACCTATTGTTCTTTAAAACTTATGTCCAGGGTTCGATTTCTGCTTTCTCTCATTTTATTTTCATTTTAACTAATCTCTCTATTTTTATACTTACATGAAAAGGGGACAGCCCTTATCATGTAACAGACTGAACTCCAATCTGTGGTCCCTTCTTGTCAAATTTTAACAAAAAAAAAGCTCGACCAGTTACAACCACTATATTCAATTTCTTCCACTCTTTATCTGTGTCTTAATCTAAATGCACATTCCATGAACAAAGCTTCTTTCCCAGAACTGCCCAATTGTGGAACACTGTACCACTGACCTGCTTCCTGGTTGAATACAACATAGTAGCCTTCAAATCCAATGTAAACAAGTTCTTGTTTAGCTGTCCCCATAAGTAATCAAATTCTACCCAATTTACACTATTAACGATTACTATACAACCACCTTAGATTGATTAATCCTTATCCTCGAGTGACCTTTGGGCCTTGATAAGTGGTGACTCCCAAGTAAAAAAAACAAACAAAAAAAAACAATTACCAGAAGCCTTCTAAACCACTGAAAGTCAAATTAATAACACCCTACCTGAGAGCTCATCCTTCAAACTCATCAGCTTAAAATTTATAAGCAACATAAACTGAAACAAATACATTGAAGACATTGCAAAAGTGGGCTCCCTCTACTGTGCTAGAAAATTACTCACAACTTAGAGTATTCTGTATCTTTACAAAGCCACAATTCGCCCATGCATGAAGTAGTTTTGCCACATCTGGGCTGTCACGTCTACTACTTGTCTCTCACTCTTCTGCAGGGGTCTTAAAAAATAAAAATAATCTAATAGGTCCCCAAAAAAAAAGATTGAGTCCAATTCTTTCCTTGGTTTTGTTTCCTTGCGACTGTCTGCATACAACGTGTGGGTCCCGAGTATTGACATGAAAAGTGAAAAGACTATGTAACATTTAAGCATACATTTCTGGTTATCTCTAAAAAAGTAAAGTAGTCAAGGGCAACCAAGAGACTCTCATTCACTAGAGTATTGGAGAGGATATGATTTTTTTTTTCTGAAGAACTTGGTTATCATATTTTTTTTTTTATTGGAATCCTTTGAGATAAGTAATTTGTATATTTTTATATATTTGCGGACTGTTATCCTCATCTTCATAATTGTTGTTTCACCATGTTTCAGCCAACTCATCCTCTGGCCTTCTTCAGGTGGTTAACTTCGATGGGATAAGAATACTGAGTCTTGTAACTGTATCCTCAGTAATCACTGCCTTCCATAGTTGTCTCACCACGTTTTGGCCAACTAATCCTCTGGCCTGCTTTGGGTAGGATTGAAACTGCTATTTTCAGACAATCCTCACCTTGAACCATAGAGACTCAATGCCTCTATCCACTGCGTCATGGGCCTCGAAGAGCGATCCTATTCCTATTTCCATCTGTCCTGTTGCAGTTAATCACCTAAAGAAGCCCAGAGGATGAGTTGGCCGAAACGTAGTGAAAAAACAACAACTATGAAGATGAGGGTAACAGTCCACAAATGTATAAAATAAAGTGGGTTAACAGTTTTGATAAAGTTGTCCACAAAATGTGGTCGACCCAAAGGCTCCCTTTTACTGAAGTGCTGGGAATGATGACACTCTTTTCTCAGGATTGTTCCATATGGAATAATGGTAAGACTCATGGACCGTGAGATAAGGGATTCATTTTTGGTTGAATCGTACAAAAGACTTGAAAAATGGCACTTGCTGCTCCCTTACTAAATACTCAGCAAGATCAAGGTGAAGAGCCGAGTGAATGACCCCCTCCATCCCTGATAAGAAACCTCCAAGATACCCACACCCTGATTCCTTCTTTTTTGTCCCCGGCTCCCCCAATATGCAATTTTGGAGAAACTTTACACCCCCCCTCTTTTAGTATAAGATAGATTTTTTTTTTCATTTTCTATTGGTATGTATGTTTCTATTACTCTTCCTTTCTTTCTTTATCTTTTTTTATGGAAATCGCTCTGGACAAGATATGAAGCTACTTGATGTTAGGAGCTAAAAAAATACTACTTCGAGGTCAAAAACTTGCCAACGTGTTAGATGGAATTGATTCTGACCCAGAAAAGAGCTGTTCTTTCCTTTTTGTCAAAAACATTGCTCTTGGAATGTGAGGACCAAAAGACCAAAATGAAATTTATGAGAGTGCTGAAATTAAACTCACAATCCACGTTTTACTCCCCTTAAATTATAATGTGGGGAAAAGTTAATAAGAAACCCTTGAGAGTGAAACCAAAAATAAATATCCGATCATATTTACTCCGTTCTTCTCTTACGTCTTCATAATTTTGAAACTGAAAAACCGACGCATTTGGAAAATATAATAATGTTGTTGTTATTGTTTTCATTTTTTTATTTGCTTTTTGTTTTCCAAAATTGAAAAACACGTCTAACTTACAAGAATTTAACTTTTCCAACTGCAAAACCGATTCATTGTTGTTGCCATTTTATTTATTTTTGTTTTTGATTTGTTTTGTTCAGTTATCTGCTGCATTTTCTTTATTTCTCCTCCTACTGCTACTATTGTCATTGTATGTAAAGTCTTAAAAATATTAAAAAAATCGTAAATTTTCGAAACAAAAACTTTTGAACAACTTTCTTGAAATGTAAAATTTTTTAATTCTCTAAGAATAAATAAGTGCTTAGAATGAAATAAGGAACAGATTTTATATTCGTTTCTCTAACAAATATTCAATACCATAATGAAAAAAAATCGAGATAAAAATTTAAAACATACAAAAACAAGAGAAATTTAAGAGCCAGACAATAATGTTCTCTCAAAACAAATGCGCCAATATTTGTAGTAGTTAGATTTATAAACAGACGTATTAGAAAACGTTTTGCGTCCTGGTGCAGACAACATTACTCTGCATTTCCTTTAATTGGTGCTACCAGATAAGGCTGTCTGAAGATACTGATTTTGTGACCAAATGTGCACCAAACATTGATGTTGAAGTAGTATTTCGTGAGTCTGTTTTGCTTTGGTTTTTAATACCCTTTTCTTTAGTCTCCCACTGTATTTTAAAATAGCATTTTCATTAATATTAGCGAGAGGCGCCCGGTGTTGCCTGGTCATAAAAAAATAAAAATTGGGAAGTGGGGGTAGGTTGCCTGATTGTAAAATCCGCTGTTAACTTTTAAAAAATTGTGACAATGGGGGCAGGGCGTCGTTTGGATGCCATCAGCCAGAAGCGAAGCTGAAAGCAAAATTTTGTAAGCAAAAAAAAAAAATAGTATGGATATTAAGCCACTAAAGTCCCTATAAAAAATAAATACCTGTGCGAGCACACAAAAAAAAAAATCAGCTGCAGTAGCCAAGCTCGAACCTGTAATGCTAAGAGGAAAAGGAGGTGAAAAAAAGAAACTGCTTAGTCGTCTCGCCCAGGCAACTTGTGACATTACGGGCGTTCGAAATATCAAGTTCTATGCGTACGTCGATGTCACAACGCGTGAATGACATGCAGAAATGTTGACAAAAAAGTGACCCTTCCTTGTAGAAAACAGCCCAGTTGAGGGTAAAAGAATGAATTTTTTTGGCCAATTTTCAGATATTTGTTGCCCAAGAGACTGAGCTTTCAAACGATACCAATTTTGTCAGTGTTGTTTGCGTGTGTCGAAAGTTTTAGTGAGACATACAAACATACATACATACATACACACACACTAACAGACAGGTGGGATTTATACAATAGAAGATAATCAATAGAAGATTGATTCTATAATAACACATACACAATCTGCATAAATTAAAATATCATGTTTAAACGTACTTTACGAACAGGCAACACCAGTTAATCTTTTATTAAATCATGTATTTTACATTTAAAGTTAAACACAGAGAAATATACTTTTAATAAATTTATTTTAACAATAGATGGATTGTTTAACTTGTCTACGCATGACATATTTTGATGATAAATTTTTATGAATTGATTTAATATATAAAACGTTAAGTAGAAACATATTTGGTCCCCTGACAAAAGGAGGGTGGACCCGTAAATTCACCCTTGTCCGTTCGTCCGTTCATCCGTCCGCTTTCAAATGATACCAATTTTGTCAGTATTGGTCACGTGTGTCAATAGTTTTAACGAGACATACATACATACATACATACATACATACACACAAAGTCTGTTCGCACTTTTCTCAATAACTACGCCTTGGAATTTTTTGAAATTTTGCACAAACATTAAACATAATATGAGTAAAAAAGTAACAGAACAGTCCGTTCATCTGTCCGCTTTCAAATGATACCAATTTTGTCAGTATTGGTCACGTGTGTCAAAAGTTTTAACAAGACATACATACATACATACAAAGCGACAATTTAGATTTATATTATAGATATTATGTTTAATTTTAAAATAAATATCACACATTATTTCAGCTGTTAAGTTATCCCCTTTTTCTGAGATAAAAGAGTTTTATTCCTTTGTCATAAGTTTTTAGAGTTATCTCCCTTGCTTTCTGTTGTTGTTGCTCATTGGCTGGGAAAACAAAGATGGCAGTTTGGATAAACAGGCCTATATCCATGACTGAAGGGGAGGTGGTCTTTACAGTATGGTGCGATGTGTATGTGTATGTGTGCGTGTGTGTGTGGGGGGTATTATTGTTGTTGTCATATCTTTTTGCAGCTGCTTAGCAGCAAGTAACATGAGAACCGCATCAATTAAGGTTTTCATTTTTTACCCTATCGTGAATAAAACTTTAATGTTTTAGAAGTAAGTTTATGATTTTCGATTTTTTTTTTATGATTTGTTCAGGCGAACGGAATCTGTGGTGATTTGAAGACAACATGCTCACCTGGTTGAACCTGATCATCGAACGCTCCAGTCTGCACCCCCATACGTAACACATCGGTACACATTTTGTATCATGCTTAAATAAACACAGACTTTTTTATGATTTATTCAACTGAAAATAATTTCTTTAAAATATGTTTGTGTCAAATAGAGTTTTGTACTTTATGTTATGTGAAGACTGATTAGGCTTCTAAACAATTTTTCCCCTTTGGCCCATTTTCAGCACCAAAAGAAATCTAAAATCAACATAATTTGATATCTCATAGGATTAGCAAAACTTTCAACGGAGACTTCCTTTCTAGGGCAATTGCCCTTGACATATAAGACGCTTTTGATAGGGTACGGCATAAAAGTCTACTTCACAAAATCTCCAGCTACGGTATAGCTGGAAATGTCTTTTCAATTATTAAATCATTTCTCTCTGATAGGTTCATGGTTGATGGGCAGAAATCAGAAGCTCACAGTATTAATGCTGGAGTTCCTCAGGGGTCCATCTTAGGCCGAACTCTCTTCCTGATCTACAGCAATGATCTCCCAAATCACATCCTAAGATCCTTCATAGGCATTTATGCTGACGACATTACGATCTATGGCAACACTTCAAAGGCCATAAACAATCAAGTTTCTCTGATTCTCTCTCCTCTGATCTTGATCATGTAGTGCAATAGGGGAAAGAGGTGGTTGGTTAATTTTAATGTATCTAAAACCAAGATTCTATCTTTCCATTATCAATGCTCTGATCTCTGTTTAGCATTAATTGAAATGGATGACTCTTGTCTTGGGAAGGCTCCATGTTTTGACAAGCTTTTAGGTCTGATCTTTACTCCTGATCTGAGATGGAACACGTACATCTAATCTGTTGCCAAGGTTGCTGGAAAAATAGTGGGAACGTTCTACCACTCCAGTAGATATTTCACTGCTGATGCAATTCTCTACCTGTGTCAGAGTCTATAAGGGTGGAGTATTGTTCCCACATCTAGAAAGATTTATCCCGCCTTGACAGAGTTCAAAATAGACTTCATAGCCTAGTGGGGGATGCCCTTTTCTCTTTCCTGCAACCTTTTTCCTACAGAAGAGACATTGCGAGTCTGTCTCTGCTTTATCGTTATTTTCATGGCAAGTGCTCATCTGATCTCCAATCTCTGGTTCCCCCTGGCCTAACTTTCACGAAAAATACTAGTCTAACTGAAACCACTATCAATAATTTCCCCCACTTTTTATCTGTGTTTAAACCTAAACTGCTCTCCTAAATAAAAAGGAGGAGGTAAGCATGGGAGGATGGTCTTATGACAACAGAACAGATACTACATGGTGGAAAGATAAAATTGTTGATTCCATTTCGAAAAACCAGTTTTCTTTTTCTGTTATAGACCCTCTACTAGTTGGCCAGTTGTGTACAAATCCCAAGAGGGATAGGAGTCTTCTATCATGTCTGAAAGTGACACAATGTTTAACAAACGAGACTGGAGATGCCCCACTGTACAGCTCATGCTCTCTACTGATTCAAATTATAACAACAAGATCATTGTCAGCACCCTCAAAATGCAAATTCGGTTGGTTCAACGTTTGAGGGCACAAAGTTTCCAGCCAGGGTTATGGTCTTTTGTG
>NC_136517.1:22983362-22995862 GCF_053919585.1 Euprymna scolopes
ATACACCAAAAATCTTATCTCCCCGGTTTTTAAGAAACCAAATACAAACATAATAAATGCTCATAAACAGAAAATTAAATACTAATAACCTTACACTTTTCTATGCACATAATAACACGCCACTATTCCCCTCCAAACAAAAACAAACCCTAAAAAAAAAAAAGAAAAAATGTACGGGTATCATTTTTTATTTCTCGCTTTTTTTTAGCGGGTTATCGAACCTTATATGATATTAAGGTTACATTTGGGTCAAATACTTTGACAACCATCTTCACAAAATGGCCGTTAGTCGTTATGTTTGATTTTAGACAAATTATACTTTCTATGGAGTATTTTGTTTACTTCTCTTTTTCTGACTCTTTATTGACATTGCACATACATTACTTTTGTTTATGTTTTTTTATAGATAAATTTTTACTTTAGCTCCACCTTCACACTTTTCTTTAAAATGCCGACTATTAATGGTTTTCGACTATGCTGATTAAGAAAATCTTATTTATATTTGGCAGATACAAGTAGTTTACAAGATATAAAGACCTGTTTTATGCATTTTAAATCAGTGGCCGCCAGATTTGTATGCACTCGCGAGAAACAAATTTAATTCTCTCCGACCGACACTGTCACCCCACAATTTTTTTGTTGTTTAATAGTATTTGCGGGTGGGTATCCTGACAACGATTATCAAGGTTAAATTTTGGGGCAAATATTTTGACAACCCCTACACACATAAAATGGGGTGTCTATTCTGATATAGCCATTCTTAACATGAGGAAGTTGGAGTGTCTATTCCGAAAGCCGTTCTTAACATTGGGAGGTTAGCGGAGTCCATTCTGAAAGCTGTTCTTTACATGAAGAGGTTGGGGGTGTCTATTCCAAAAGCCGTTCTTAATATGAGAGGTTGGAGTTGGCCAACAACAACAACAACAACAATCATACTTTAATTTTTTAAAGGGGGAGGGATAATTCCACAGGGCAACACCAGTTAACGGGTCCTGCTAGTATTTAAATGATTTAAGTTAATAATCTTGTAAAAAAACACAATTTATTCTCTTTTGCAGAAGAAATTCTGGTTATATGCTCTTAAAACGCTATCCTGTTAGAAATGGATAATCACCGTATGTTAAATTTATATGTGAGACTGATCTCTCACTCTAAATTCTAAAATAATTGTTTTACCCAAGTTTTTCAAGATATTCAAATGTAATTGTCTAAAAAAGTAGATCTGTTATTTTTGGGGGGCAGGAACACCTTAAAGTTCTCATCTACAAATTTACCAACTTTTCTTTAAATTATTTAATATTAAAATAGTATTAAATATTCTTTAACATTCTCTTGTATAATGTTAAAAATATCTAAACTTTAGAATGTATTTAATGAAATTATTTGCCTAAATATTAAATATAAAACCGTTCCCTATTAAATTAAAACTGAAAAATATGCTTGGATGAGGGAAGGGGGCAAAGCATATTTTTCAGTTTCAATTTCATAGGTACCGTTTTTGCTAAGAAAACACGACAAAACTAGTACAGAAAAAAACTGTTAGAAGTCAACTTTTTTTAAATTTTCAATTTGGCTTTTTTTTTTTGCCATTTTGAAGTTGTTTTTTTTTGGCCTTTTTTCCCGAAAAATTTGGCTTCAAACATTTATTATAGTCTGGCAACCCTGACATAGCATCTTAATAAAACTAAAAGACCTGCCTTTTACTCTCTGACTGATTGGGGGACGTAAGTCTCTGCTCTGTGAAAGTTAATCTTGAAATTCCCAAGTGTGAGAAAACTAATTGAGGAATTCGATTTTAGTTGAAAACCGTGCACCCAGAAAATAGTCTGTAAACATAAAGAGGTCCCAAATCATCTAACTTTTCTTTTAACGAACTGTATCTGAAATTATTTTATGCAAATCATTATTTTGTTAAGGAAAATTGTTGAAAGTCTGATAACTCTTGTTTTTTATTATCTCCCTTTGTTTGTAAATATCCCACAATGCAACTCACAACAAAAATAATTTCTGATGTTTTCATTGATTATTGATTACCTGTTGATTTGAGAATAACTTCATGTTTCCATATCTATCCTGATACCCCAGCTGCAGAAAGTGAAATTTCCATGCATTGAAAAACAACTGGATAATATAATACATTGTATGCCAGAAAGATATTTCTATTGGGTTGTCTCAGAGTATGCTACCATAGATGCATACTGTTTTCTGAACCATATCATTGGTTATCTCATTTGATATGTCCTGCAAAAGGAATACATTCGTTTGAGTGGTCTGAGTGGTCTTTGCTCCATATTTCAAGTAATAATCAAGTAAATCCCCTTAGAGAATGCGTGCTTGTGGTTGCAGTTGGTATTCCTTGGTGTGTTGCTTTCAATGTACCTTCTGATGTCTCACTCAGGCAGCTCTGTTAATTGGTATTTATGGCTTAACTAATGTTGATTGTGTGTGCAGTCAGCACCAACCCTATTCAGGGTTTAACCGGCTTCCTCCAAAGGAGGAAATTTCATGGGAGTATAAAATTCACAAACGGTCCCCAGTCGCATGTATAACACCGTTAAGGGAGGTGTCGACGTCCTCCTACATACAGCACCTGGACTTCTCAAATTGGTCACCCATTTTAGTAATGACCAGGCTCAACGTTGATTAACTTCTGTGATCTGACGGGAACCGGTGTGTCAACATAATTATGCCGTATATAACTCATGTTGATTACATCATTATCAAATCTTCTATAAGTATGTGGGTCCTGAATCATACTCGCATTCTTCTGAATGCAGAAAACGCATTTACGCGTGATGTGGGACACATGGCTTGATTCAAATATCCAGGTATAAGAAAAGTAGCCTTAATAAACAGGTGTTTGTGGTCAGAGCCAGTAATATCCTTAAGCACAAAGCTTTTGGCATATCTTTTGACATCTCTCCTAAACTGCGCTATCAGTTATTATTTATAGCTTAACCAGCCAATCATATTCTTGCGAGGAGAAACTCAGATGTACTCTATGGGAACCAAGTTCCACATGCAAGCGAACACACGAACACAAACTTTTGATTTAAAGGTAATCACAATTATCACCCTTTAATTCTAGCAATGTCATTCTTTGCCACAAGGAGGCTATACAGTCTACTTTAATATTCGATTGGTATCATTCTTCCTCTTTCTCGCTCGGACCTTGAACCATGCAGATCGCGTTGAAACTGCCCTCCTGTTTTGCACCCATGCAAAGCACATCTGAACTCTCACAAAAGACTCTTGAGATAAAAATGCAAGTAATGTTTTCTTATACCTCTTCGGTTCTTATACCTTTTCGGTAATAAACTTGTATCCATTCCGTAAATAAATGTACATTGGTTGTAAGTATGATTACAGCGAATTTCGTGTCCTCATTTCTTGGCAAAGGGTACCATGCAACCTTTCTCATTATTCCTCTACTTAACAATAGAGGGTGACTTCACCGCTACAAGATTGGTGACTACGTCCTCTATACTTGTGAAAATGCGAAAGATGAGTTTCATCACAGGATTATTGCACCAACTAATAAGGTTGATGAGAAGTAAGTATTTGCTGTGGGAGGAGATTTGAATGATCACGTTGGAAAGCCACCTGGTGATTTTGAGTTTGTGCATGAGGGAAATTGATTTGGTAACAGAAATACAGAAGGAGAAAGAATTTTAGAATTTGGTCTTAAAATGGACATGTTTGCAAACACCCTTTTTAGGAAAAAAGGAGACCCATCTTGCTACTCATTTCTTAGCAGAGGGGACAATACAGTCTTTCTCTCTATTTCTCTACTTAACCGTAGAGGGTGACTTTGCCGCTACAAGATTAGTGACTTTAAATTTACCTTCCCATACGCATTCATTACATTAGTTGTTTAATAGAAATACCTTTTGCTTAGAAAGGAATTAAAATCAACCAATAGTAATTGTAGCAAAAGAAGTCGGAAGTTCCATAGATCCTTGTAGAATTCATTCTAGGTTGGCCATCATCACCATCATAATCAACATATTGTATGAATCCAAAAATTTTGTTATTGGCATTGGTTTCTTTGATATTTTTCTAATTGGAATTCTTTCTAGAACGACATTAGGTACTTACAAGAAGGACCGTAAGAAGGTTGCCTACATCCTAAGTGAAAGTGACTTTTTTTTTTTGTGACACGAACTGGATTCGAACTCGGAACACCCAGGTCATCAGTCTGTGCCATTAATAACTAGACCACCGTCACCTCCCTCTAGGTTGGTGAGTTGGAAGGACCCAACCTCAGAACATCTGATTCTTACCTGTAAGCAGGTAACCACTTACATAGATGCTTCGAGGAACTAATCCAACAAGATGTATTCATACGCCAAGCCATTGGATTCGTTGATGAGCCAATTATGCAGAAATAAATTTACCTTTTTACGCCAAGTGTAAAAAAGTACATGAAAATATGTGACTTCTATGGATATGATATTTCTACCTGTAGTTTTGTTCATATAGGTTGG
Organism: Euprymna scolopes; assembly: GCF_053919585.1. Lineage (NCBI taxonomy): Eukaryota > Metazoa > Mollusca > Cephalopoda > Sepiida > Sepiolidae > Euprymna > Euprymna scolopes. Next base: position 22,987,850 of record NC_136517.1, read on the forward strand.
ACCAACAATCCTGCTGACCTGAACATATTAGACAGAAAGAAATCCACACATACGTATATATACGTGCATTTGTAGCATAATTTTATTAATACTGAGATTTGTTTTTTAATTAATTCAGAAAACAAAGAGGAAAACAACTAGAATGGAGAGTTCGTTAAAGGGACACAACTCCTTTTACAATTATGACAAATTCGGATGCTTCTTCAGAAGAGTGGGATTTGAAGCAACTGCATTTCAGGTAAAACCACGATTACGTACTGAAGTACCATGTCAACATTAGAATAAATTATTAGAATAAATTATTAAAAATAATCCAGTAGAAAAATAATAGCAAGTAAAAATAAAATTTATTGAGTTTTATCATACATGTGCAACAATTCTTTGTGACCAATTCTGTATGACAAACTGATTTATCTCCCTTGCTTTCAATTACAATCCGTTATTTCAAAATACAAAATGTTGATCGATAGTGTGTATGGTTGGTTGGTTGTTTTTGTTTTACGGAATATCAACCCTTTTGGGTTATTTAATGCCAAATCCAGTGATTTTGAAGAACAATTTTTTAATAGAGTATATTTGTTTTTTAAGTCGGTTTCTATTTAACCCATAGTTGGGACTCTAACAGGTACTATCACTCCGGATCAGAGTGGACCTGAGAGCAATGGCAATTAAAGGGTGGCTCCACACTCCCCAAAGCCCACAATCTGGGGCCTCACCACTGGATATAGTTTAAGGTCATATCCAGGACCGATAGTGTGTATGATTTTTTGTAAAAACTAGATCTACTGAATCATTTTCACTAATTTTTGGAGTTTATACTAATTTAGATATAACCCGTAAGTACGTAATAGTGTTTTTATTTTTATACCTGAAATGTATTTATTTCAAATACAACTATTCTGAAGAAACACTCAAATTCGTTTATCTTAGAATTATTTTATAATGTATTTGCGCAATAAACATGCTGAAGGCAATGTCCTTGGTTGAAAAGTGAAATCTCAAAAATGCAACTTGTTCATTTGTCACACCTTTGGTTAGAAATACTACGAGGAGAGAGAGGAGAGGATTGGGGGGAGGGCTTTAAAATGGAAGAAAGTGAAATAAAAATGACCAATGAAATCGGAAAGATTTTTTTTTTTATTCTTTTTTCAAAAGTGAAATCAAAGATATCAGAATAATAAACTTGATTTTCAGAAGGACTTAATTCGTGAAAAGGTTTCCTTAAATTTTATTTTGACAAGCGTAATGAACGAAAATGAGGCTGATAAAGATTTGCTTTGGCTTCTGAGTCCACGCTCAATGTTTAATGAATGGAGCTGCAAATGGCGACGGGAAATAAAGTTATCTCTTCCGTTTGGAGGCGAAAAAGAAAAAGAAGCATTTCGGAAGGTAATCGGTGCAGAGATAGAAATAATAAATGCGGGATTTTATTTAGAATTCAACTTAATTATAAAAAAAAAAAAATAGAAAAAACTATATAAAAATGCAGAAATTTTTTTTATGATGTATAGGGTCTGCCAAATGATTTGTGAAAAATGGACCGCATATGTCTCCGTGACGGCAGATTTGTGTTAACTATACAGTGCTAGTGCAGAGAGTGATCCGCACTATTTTTTTAAAATCGTATTTCCAAGTTTAATTAAAGTTGTTTTTTTCTTCAATTGTAAGGCTGAAGTATACAATAGGCACAAAACACCTTCCCCTCCCCATGTTAAGAATGGCTTTTTTAAATAACGTTATTATTTACGTCCGGATCACTCTCTGCACTAGTACCAACTATACGAACTACGGAAAAGCAAAAACGACTTTTAAAACCTTTGTCTCTCTTGAAACTGCAATTAATAATTAATCTTTGTTATAATTTTGTTAGGTTTTAAGATTTACAGTTTAACAATTAATATTATAAACATTTGTATATTAAATATGAAATACGGTTTTACTGAATGTACATTTGGTTACCTTGGGGCTTCCATATTTTGTTCGGTAAAAAGAAACAAACAAAATATGAGTGGTGGGGGCTACAAAATGCTAAATATTTATGCAATAATATTTTCAGATTGGTTTTAATATGACGATAAAATAGCTGGCAAGAGTCATGTTTATATTAAAACTTAATATTTAAAAACAAATTTAAACACAATTAAAAATCTATGTTGTAACGGAACATTTTGAAATAATGGAATTTTGGTACTAGTGCAGAGAGTGATCCGGACGTAAATAATATTATTATTTAAAAAGCCATTCTTAACATGGGGAGGGGAGGGTGTTTTGTACCTATTCTATACTTCAACCTTACAATTGAAAAAAAAAACATAAAACTTTAATTAAACTTGGAAATAAGATTAAAAAGAAAATAGCGCGGATCACTCTCTGCACTAGCACCGATTATAGTGTATATTAATTCGAAAAATGCTAATAGTGTAGAAGCGCCGATTTTTCTGCAATTGGCGCACGTATGGAAGCGGTACCTCCCCTTCCCCCTCTGTATTTTTTTTATTTTCGTCTTTCTTAAAAAATTTTTTCAGCGGATTATTTACGAATGGTCACTAATCTAATTATTCAAAAAATACAAAAAAAAAAAAAAAAAAATTCAATACTTAACATTTTTCAAATGGTTCTACGTTTCTCGAATTTAGTTTTCTTAAAGCAGTTTGGCTTTCAAAAAAAAAAAAAAAATAGAAGACTAAATTCGCAAAATTTGACCCCCCAAAAAGTCGCTGCTTCCAAAATGGGGGATCGATTTACTAGAACATTGTATTAAAAATGTTCAATATTAGACTTTTGTTGTAATTTTTTTAGATAATCTGGTAAATTAGTGACCCAATCTGCTGATAAAAAAATGAAAAAGACAAAAATAAAAAATAAAAATTACAGAAGGTGGGTGCACCCGCTTCCATACGTGTTCCCTGCATTTTTTATTTTTATTTTTTTTATTTTTATTACATTTTCATCCCAAACAAGGCACTTTGATGTAGAGGATACTATCAGGGGCATAAGTTGCAGGGATACTATGAAGGGAGTTGAGCAGCAAGATGTCTGTTTACATTACACTTGAACTTCTGCATGTCAGTACAGTTGGAGAAGCAGGAACCCGGAAGGGAATTCTAAAGTCTAGCAGTCCTAGGGAAGAAACTATTAAAGTAGAAGACTTTCTGGCATCTGGGGTTTGTTGGGGGTATTTATGTCGAGGGGGTACAAGGACTTGTAGTTCGTTGCAGTATCCACCATTAAAATACTTGTAGAACAGACAGAGGTATGCAACATATCACAAAAGGGACAGAGGTTGAAGCTTAGATGACAGTTCAAGACCTATCAGGTTGGCAGCGCTCTTTTGAACCGTGTCCAGGAGTGAGACTAGTAATAGATGCACCAGCCCAAATATGACCACAATAATCCACACATGGACAAATTGTGGCTTTGTAGAGGTACAGGATTGTGTATGGCACAATCACGTTGACATACCAGTTCTCACCAGATCACCGAAGTTAAGCAACGTTGAGCCTCGCCAATACTAGATGGGTGACCATTTGGAAAGGTTAGGCACTGTATGTACCTTCTGGGAAGGTTGGCCGTGGGGCCTGCACCCTCACCCTGAAAAAAGAACTCCTCACTACAAAAGTATCTACAAAGTTGTGGATGGCCTATGCCCCTCCAGAGGCTCAAGGTGATGGATGAATGGAGAGGTACAGGATACTTTCAGGTATAAGTAACTTTCTAGCATGGTAGAGAGAGCCCACCTTCCTCGTAGCAGCCTGGGTAATGCCCTCGATATATCTGTTCCTACTCAAGTTCCGTATGAACCTTAAGCCGAGGAGTTTGAAAGAAGTACTTTCAAGTAATGTATCTTTAGTTATAGCTATTGGTGGTTGTGAAAGTCTCTTGTAATTATTAAAGGAAACAAGCTTAGTCTTGACAGCATTGAATGATACCATCCATTTTTGTCTCCATTCCACTACAGACTGGAGGTCTTCCTCTACGGTTTCCACCATTGCCTTGGATATGTGTTCATCCTTTTTCTCCTCGTACCTGTTATAAAGCATGGTGTCATCAGCAAATATACACATCTCAGAGACAATTTTATCAGGGAGGTCATTTATGAATATTAAGAATAATAAAGGTCTAAGGATCGACCCCTGAGGTACACTCGCATTTATATCATGTTGTTTTGACATACGACCATCGAGGACAACCTGGATTCTTCTCTTATTTAAGGATTTATTCATCCAGTAATACCAAAGGATCTGATTTTCATGAGAAGACCATCGTGCCATACCCTGTCAAAAGCTTTAGATATATCGAGGGCTACTATCCTCCACTCCCATGCTTTATCCAATGCATGGTATATACGTTCAGAGATTACAGTTAGGATATCTGCAGTAGAACTGCCTTGCCTAAATCCATATTGATGGTCAGACAGCAGTTTAGCAACTGTAAGGTGGTGGACTAGAGCTTGATTAATTATAGACTCCAATATTTTGATAAAAATTTAATGGGCCAGTTCTTTTTACCAGAATTCTTGTAAACTGGTACCGCAGAAGCAGTTTTCCAACAGTTAGGGGCTCTGTCGGTGGGGCATTAGAATACACCGACTGCCCCCCCCCCCCTGCAGAGGGTAAAAGTCCCTCAATGGGGGTCCTGGATATGACCTTAAACTATATCCAGTGGTGAGGCCCCAGCTTGTGGGCTTTGGGGAGTGTGGAGCCACCCTTTAATTACCATTGCTCCTAGGTCCACTCTGACCCGGAGTGGTAGTACCTGTTAGGGTCCCAACTATGGGTTAAATAGAAACCAACGTGAAAACAACAAATATATTCTATTAAAAAAATTTTTTCTTCAAAATATTTGGATTCGGCATTAAATAACCTGAAAAGGGTTGATATGCCGTAAAACAAAAACAACCAACCAACCAACAGTTAGGGAAGCAAGATTCATGTTGAAAAGTTTGGAGAAAACTGGAGCATCTTTTTAATAGTATAGCCGGAATGAGATCAGGTCCACATGCTTTTAAGGTGTCTACGTTTTTTATATCATGTTCTTGAGTAAGGGTGCTTTTCAGATCATTTAGTGTGGTTTCTGTCCGCAAATGAAAATCAAGGAGGGAGTGGTTTGCTGGGTCCGAAGTAGAGTTTGAGGCAAACTGACGGCCAAACATGTTAGCTTTCTCGGTTGCTTTGCAAACAACCTCTTGATTGTTGGATAATGGAGGAATTGTTGATTGCCCATTATTTACTACACTGTTGTAGATTTTCTAGAAATCACGAGTTCCTAATTTTTGTGCTTCAATGCGTTTTCTGATGGTTTCAGTATATTCTCTCTTAGCTGTCACTATTTTTTCCTTACAATTACTTCTAGCTTCTATAAACTTTTGTCTATTTATACTGGACTTATGACAGATAAACCTGCGGTATGCATATTGCCTCTCAGTTATGGCAGTTGTGCAAGTAGAAGTAAACCATTGAGTCAGTGGTCTCATTTACGCATTGTTCCACAGGAAGAGAAAAGATATTTCCCCATTTGGCATGTGATCTCTGATGGCATACCGATCAGCCTTATTGTAGTACCTTCTCGTTTTGAGCAACGGCTCTTCAACATAGTCAAGAGTTTAGAGTGATGTCTATCATCACAGCATGATCAGCATTCCCGAGTGGGCAATGGGGATTTACTATACAATCCTTTGGAACTGTTGTCAAAATAGGTCCAGAAGTGAGGCTTGCTAGTCTTGACGATCTGGGAGCCGAATCGGAACGTTACTGTCTGTGTCAAGGAATGGGATATAGAAAAGTTATGGATGATGCTACCAACTGTGTCAGTGCAGTTAGAGAAGCCAAGCCAATTATTCTGGTGGACATAAAGGCACCAAATACATGTATTTGGCCACTAGTATCAAGGGAGAGTGCTACATCTATGCTCTCAGAGACATGATTGATTAGAGTACAGTCCTGGGTCGAGGGAGAGTGATAAAGAAAATATAAGTTGCTAACGTTATGTTGTAAATTTAGTTTAAAGCACATGTAGGCCTAGTCATCTGATTCTAGTTTAGATTCCGTAGTCATGGGGAGGGTGTTACAAATATAGATTCCAAGTCTGTGCATGTGTCTCTCTCTCACTCACTCACTCACACACACACACACACACACACACACACACACACACACACACACACACACACACGGAAAGTGTTATATATATATATATATATATATATATATATAATTAGGTTGATATATTTATATATTTGCATGGGAATTAGCCACTTTTCACACTAATAAACCGATTATTATGAATTTTGAACCATAACCAATAAGCGTAGATGCTTCAAATGTGGGTTATATTTATTTTAATTTACTATTATGCTAATGCCTATTTAGAGGATAAAATAAGTAAATAATCTTTTGCATAAAATGTTTAATAAAAAATACCGTTAAGCTTAAAAAAAAGAAGATAAGAATTAGAAATGAACTGCACAGAATAGTAATTCATTAGAAACTGTTGATGAAATTATTATACTAATAAAATACCCGGATGAATGTGTTCGAGTATTTGAAAACATTTAAACGTATAACTGGATGAAATAAGTGTAAGGCGTTTTGATATAAATGTAGTTTGGATAAATCGGAAAAAAAAAAACGTTTTGCATTCATTTATTTAGCAGGATGGGTATATCTAGTCATTAACGGACAACCATTTTTTTTTTTTTTGCCGTGTCACGTCTTTTCAATGCGGCTAGACAAGCAAATACTTCAAGCTGAGATTCAAAACTGCTTTGTCAACAGTTGTAACCGCTTACTCAAACCGACACCCCTCTTTTAGTTAAAAATGAAGACAACGAAAATAAGTCTCATTTTAACATTTAATAAACAACTTTATTTGTTATCTTTGTTAGTAGCGTTAGTAGAAGAGAGAAACAGGTTAGTAGGTTGAAGTGTTCTTGTGTAAAAATACAATTAATATCATGCCGGCTGGTTGAAGGAGAGAATAGTTCAGTTTCGTTTACATGTATTTATGGCTAGTGGTCATCGAGACGGAGGAAGCCAATTAAAGGAGAAAGAAAGGACAAAGACTAAAGTGTGTTCACATGTTGTTGTTGTTGTGTGTGTGTGTGTGTGTGTGTGTGTGTGTGTGTGTGTGTGTCGGTGTATGTTCCATGATAAAGAATGTTCGTTTGGGTACCGCACGTGGAAACAAATGTGATTTTGAGAAAAGCCATTGTTAGCTTGTAGTACTCACGTTCAGCCTGGGACCGAAGCCCCAGATGAAGTCTGCTCCCAGGCAGGGTCAGGTTGAAAGAGGTTTGAGTTTCAGATTTCGCCTTTTATATACTCTGCCACGTGATTGAGTGCTGGTTTGTGATTGGTCAAGCCAGGAGGAAATGGATTTCAAATCTCGAATCGAGAGAATTAGCTTCTGCCTGTGTTTGTAGCGAGTGTAGGCTGCTACAGAAGTATTTAGGAAATGGGGAGTTTGGGTTCATTGTCCTAATCAAGAATCAGAGAGTGCATCAAACAAGTCCCTCATATTGTAACTGCACCTGTTTAATAAAGGATAACTATGGAAATTAGGTTATATAGGTTTGCAAACTGGGGAAGTCGTTAATGTCACCAGCTCTAGGAAAGTTGTTGACTATGACCCAGGAGGTCTCCTTATCCCAGTGTTTCGGCACAATGTCATGGAATAAAAAACATAGATTTATATCAGAGCCTTCACTTTCCTAGATGGGTAACCTGGCAAGATGTACGATTTTTAGACCAGGTTTATTAGCACCCTCGCGTGGTTTGTAAGATAATAGGTATCATATTTAAATAAAATTCTGCCGCCTTCTAACCAGAAAGATATAGAATTCAGATATTAAGTATCATACTTAAATAAAGTTAGAAAAAACAAAAAAACAAAAACAGGTTTAATTGTAAATAAGTGCCATAATAAATATAACAACAACAACAACAACAACAACAACAATAACGGAAACTACATAATAGCTTTAGCAAAGAAGGGCACAGGAAGTGTGCAGGGGGA